>NW_019228299.1:0-4022 GCF_002742605.1 Olea europaea var. sylvestris
CAAACCCGAAGTTATCATGAAATCAAAAACCACTTTTCATTGGCTCGATTCCAATCGAATTAGACTAGCAATTAGTTGAAAACGAACAAACCCGACGTTATCATGAAATCAAAAACCACTTTTAATTGGCTCCATTCCAATTGAATTATATTAGCAATTCTTCAAAAATAAACAAACCCGAAGTCATCCTAAATTCATAAGCTACTTTTCATTGGCTCGATTCCAATCGAATTAGAATGGCATTTCGCCAAAAACGGAAAAACCCAAAGTTATCATGAAATCAAAAACCACTTTTCATTGGCTCGATTCCAATCGAATTAGATTAGCATTTTGCCAAAAACGAACAAACCCGAAGTCATCATGAAATCATAAATCACTTTTCATTGGCTCGATTCCAATCGAATCAGATTAGCATTTTGCTAAAAACGAACAAACCCGAAGTCATCATGAAATCATAAATCACTTTTCATTGGCTCGATTCCAATCGAATTAGACTAGCAATTAGCCGAAAATGAAAAAACCCGAAGTTATCGTGAAGTCAAAAACTACTTTTCATTTGCTCGATTCCAATCAAATTAGACTAGCAATTCGCTAAAAATGAACAAACTCGAAGTTCTCATGAAATTAAAAACTACTTTTCATTGGCTCAATTCCATTTGAATTGGACTAGCATTATGCAAAAAATGAACAAACGCGAAGTTTTCTTCAAATCAAAAACCACTTTTTGTTGGCTCCATTCCAATCAAATTAGACTAGCAATTTGTCAAAGACGAACAAACCCGATGTTATCATGAAATCGAAAACCATTTTTCGTTGGCACGAATCCAATCGAATTAGACTAGCAATTTTTCAAAAATGAACAAACCCGAAGTTATCATGAAATCGAAAGCCACTTATCATTGGCTCAATTCCAATCGAATTGGATCTGCAATTCACCGAAAATTAACAAACCCGAAGTTATCATGAAATCAAAAACCACTTTTCATTGGCTCGATTCCAATCTAATTAGACTAGCAATTCGCCGAAAATGATCAAACCCGAAGTTATCATGAAATCAAAAATCACTTTTCATTGGCTCGATTCCAATTGAATTAGACTAGCAATTCGCCGAAAACGAACGAACCCGATGTTATCATGAAATCAAAAACTACTTTTCATTGGCTCGATTCCAATCAAATTAGACTAGCAATTCACCAAAAATGAACAAACTCGAAGTTATCATGAAATCAAAACTACTTTTCATTGGCTCGATTCCAATTGAGTTAGACTAGCATTATGCAAAAAACGAACAAACCCAAAGTTTTCTTCAAATCAAAAACCACTTTTCGTTGCCTCGATTCCAATCAAATTAGACTAGCAATTTGTCAAAGATGAACAAACCCGATGTTATCATGAAATCGAAAACCATTTTTCGTTGGCTCGATTCCAATCAAATTAGAATAGCAATTTTTCGAAAACTATCAAACCCGAAGTTAACATGAAATCGAAAGCCACTTTTCATTGGCTCGATTCCAATCGAATTAGATTAGCAATCGCCGAAAATGATCAAACCCGAAGTTATCATGAAATAAAAAACCACTTTTCATTGGCTCGATTCCAATTGAATTAGGCTAGCAATTAGCCGAAAAGGAACAAGCCCGAAGTTATCATGAAATCAAAAACCTCTTTTCATTGGCTCGATTCCAATCGAATTAGACTAGCAATTCGTCAAAACGAACAAACCCAAAGTCATCATGAAATTAAAAACAACTTTTTCATTGGCTCGATTCCAATCGAATTAGACTAGCATTACGTAAAAAATGAACAACCCGAAGTTATCATGAAACCAAAAACCGATTTTCATTGGCTCGATTTCAATCGAATTAGACTAGCAATTCGCGAAAGACGAACAAACCGATGTTATCAAGAAATTGAATGCCACTTTTCGTTGGCTCGATTCCAATCGAATTAGCCTAACAATTCGCCAAAGGTGAACAAACTCGAAGTTATCAAGAAATCGAAAGCCACTTTTCATCGGCTCGATTCAAATCGAATTAGACGAGCAATTTGCCAGAAATGAACAAACCCGAAGTTATCGTGAAATCAAAAACCACTTTCAATTGGCTCGATTTCAATCGAATTAGATGAGCAAATCGCCAAAAATGAAAAACCCGAAGTTATCATGAAATCAAAAACCACTTTCAATTGGCTTGATTCCAATCGAATTAGACTAGTATTTTCCCAAAAACGAAAAAACCCGAAGTTATCATGAAATGAAAAATGACTTTTCATTGGCTCGATTCCAATCGAATTAGATTAGCATTTCGCCAAAAACGAATAGACCCGAAGTCATCATGAAATCAAAAATCACTTTTCATTGGCTCGATTCCAATCGAATTAGACTAGCAATTCGCCGAAAACGAACGAACCCGAAGTTATCATGAAATCAAAAACTACTTTTCATTGGCTCGATTCCAATCAAATTAGACTAGCAATTCGCCAAAAATGAACAAACTCGAAGTTATCATGAAATCAAAAACTACTTTTCATTGGCTTGATTTCAATTGAATTAGACTATCATTATGCAAAAAACGAACAAACCCGAAGTTTTCTTCAAATCAAAAATCACTTTTCTTTGGCTCGATTCCAATCAAATTAGACTAGCAATTTGTCAAAGACGAACAAACCCGATGCTGTCATGAAATCGAAATCCATTTTTCGTTGGCTCGATTCCAATTGATTTAGACTAGCAATTTTTCAAAAACAATCAAACCCGAAGTTATCATGAAATCGAAAGCCACTTATCATTGGCTCAATTCCAATCGAATTGGATCTGCAATTCACCGAAAATGATTAAACCCAAAGTTATCATGAAATAAAAAACCACTTTTCATTGGCTTGATTCCAATCTAATTAGACTAGCAATTTGCCGAAGATGATCAAAGCCGATGTTATCATGAAATCAAAAATCACTTTTCATTGTTTCGATTCCAATCGAATTAGACTAGCAATTAGCCGAAAACGAAGAAACCCAATGTTATCATGAAATCAAAAACTACTTTTCATTGGCTTGATTCCAATCAAATTATACTAGCAATTCGCCAGAAATGAACAAACTCGAAGTTATCATGAAATCAAAAACTACTTTTCATTGGCTCGATTCCAATTGAATTAGACTAGCATTATGCAAAAAACGAACAAACCCAAAGTTTTCTTCAAATCAAAAACCACTTTTTGTTGGCTCGATTCCAATAAAATTAGACTAGTAATTAGTCAAAGACGAACAAACCCGATGTTATCATGAAACCAAAAACCATTTTTCGTTGGCTCGATTCCAATTGATTTAGACTAGCAATTTTTCGAAAACTATCAAACCCAAAGTTATCACAAAATCGAAAGCCACTTATCATTGGCTTGATTCCAATCAAATTAGACTAGCAATTCTCCAAAAACGAACAAACCCGAAGTTATCATTAACTCAAAAACTACTATTCATTGGCTCAATTCTAATCGAATTAGACTAGCAATTTGTCAAAGACTAACAAACCCGGTGTTATCATGAAATTGAAAACCACTTTTCATTGGTTCGATTCCAATTGAGTCAGACTAGCAATTTTTCGAAAACTATCAAACCTAAAGTTATCACGAAATCGAAAGCCACTTATCATTGGCTCGATTCCAATAGAATTAGATTAGCATTTCACCGAAAATGATCAAACCCCAAGTTATCATGAAATAAAAAACTACTTTTCATTGGCTCGATTCCAATCGAATTAGACTAACAATTCGTCGGAAAGGATCAAACCCAAAGTTATCATGAAATCAAAAACCACTTTTCATGGGCTCGATTCCAATCGAATTAGACTAGCAATTAGCTGAAAACGAACAAACCCGATGTTATCATGAAATCAAAAACAACTTTTAATTGGCTCGATTCCAATCGAATTAGACTAGCAAATTGTCAAAAACAAACAAACCCGAAGTCATCCTAAATTCAAAAGCTACTTTTCATTGGCTCGATTCCAATCGAATTAGAATGGCAT
>NW_019228300.1:0-4022 GCF_002742605.1 Olea europaea var. sylvestris
AAATCACTTTTCATTTGCTAGTTTCTGATCGAATAGACTAGAAACTCGCCAAAAATGAATAAACCCGAAGTTATCAAGAAATCAAAAACCACTTTTCATCGGCTTGATTCCAACCGAATTAGACTAGCAATTCGTCAAAAACAAACCAACCCGAAGTTATCATGTTAACAAAAACCACTTTTCGTTGGCTCGATTCCAATCAAATTAGACTAGCAGTTCATCGAAAATGAATAAACCCGAGCTTATCATGAAATCAAAAACCACTTTACATTAGCTTGATTCCAATCGACTTAGACTAGCAATTCGCTAAAAACGAACAAACCCAAAGTTATCATGAAATCAAACACCACTTTTCATTGGCTCGATTCCAATCGAATTAGACTAACAATTCGCCAAAAACAAGCAGACCCGAAGTTATCATGAAATCAAAAACCACTTGTCATTAGCTCGATTCCAATCGAATTAGACAAGCAATTTGTCGAAAATAAACAAACCCGAAGTTATCATGAAATCAAAAATCACTTTTCATCGGCTTGATTTCAATCGAATTAGACTAGTAGTTTGCCTAAAACAAACAAACCCGAAGTTATCATGAAATCAAAAACCAATTTTTGCTGACTCGATTCTAATCGAATAAGACTAATAATTCGCAAAAAACTAAAAACCTGAAGTTATCATGAAATCAAAACCACTTTTCATTTGCTCGATTCCAATCGAATTAGACAAGCAATTCATCGAAAACAAACAAACCCGAAGTTATCATGAATTCAAAAACCACTTTTCGTTGACTCGATTCCAATCGAATTAGACTAGCAGCTCGCCAAAAATGAAGAAACCCGAAGTTATCATGTAATCAAAAACTACTTTTCATTGGCTCGATTCCAATCGAATTAGGCTAGCAATTTTTCGAAAACGATCACGCCCAAAGTTATCATCAAATCAAAAATCACTTCTCATTGGCTAGATTCCAATCAAATTAGACTGGCAATTCGCCAAAAACGAACAAACCCAAATTTATCATGAAATCATAAACCACTTTTCATTAGCTCGATTCCAATCAAATTAGACTAGTAATTTCTCAAAAACGATCAAACCTGAAGTTTTCATGAAATCAAAAACCACTTTTCATTGGCTAGATTCTAATCGAATTAGACTAGCAATTCGCCAAAAATGATCAAACCATAAGTTATCATGAAATCAAAAACCACTTTTCATTTGCTCGATTCCAATCGAATTACACTAGCAATTCGCCAAAAACAAACAAGCCCGAAGTTTTCATGAAATCAAAAACCACTTTTCATTGGCTCGATTCCAATCGCATTAGATTAGCGATTTGCCGAAAACGATCAGACTCAAAGTTATCATGAAATCAAAAACCACTTTTCATTGACTCGATTCCAATCGAATTACAGTTGCAGTTCGCCAAAAATGAAGAAACCCGAAGTTATCATGAAATCAAAAACCACTTTTCGTTGGCTCAATTCCAATCGAATTAGACTTGTAATTTTTCGAAAATGAAAAAACCCAAAGTTATCAACAAATCAAAAACCACTTTTCATTGGCTAGATTCCAATCAAATTAGACTCGCAATTCGCCAAAAATGAACAAACCCAAATTTATCATGAAATCAAAAACCACTTTTTATTCACTCGATTCCAATCTAATTAGACTAGCAATTTCTTAAAAATGATCAAACTCGAAGTTTTCATGAAATCAAAAACCCCTTTTAATTGGCTACATTCCAATTGAATTAGACTTGCAATTCGCCAAAAATGAACAAACCATAAGTTATCATGAAATCAAAAACCAATTTTCATTGGTTAGATTCCAATCGAATTAGACTAGCAATTCGCCAAAACTGAACAAGCCCGAAGTTTTCATGAAATCAAAAACCACTTTTCATTGGCTCGATTCCAATTGAATTAGATTAGTAATTTGTCGAAAACGATCAGACCCGAAGTTATCATGAAATCAAAAACCACTTTTCATTGGCTCGATTCCAATCGAATTAGACTAACAATTCGCCAAAACCGAACAAACCCGGAGTTATCAAGAAAACAAAAACCAATTTTCATTTGCTCGATTCAAATCGAATTAGACAAGCAGCTCGTCGAAAACCAACAAACCTGAAATTATCATGAAATCAAAAGCCACTTTTCGTTGGCTCGATTCTAATCGAATTAGACTAGCAGTTCGCCAAAAATGAACAGACCCGAAGTTATCATGAAATCATAAACTACTTTTCATTAGCTCGATTCTAATTGATTTAGACTAGCACTTAACAAAAAATGAACAAAACCCGAAGTTGCCAAGAAATCAAAAACCACATTTCATTGGCTCGATTCCAATCGAATTAGACTAGCAATTCGCCCAAGGCGAACAAACCCGAAGTTTTCTTGAAATCAAAAACCACTTTCATTGGCTCGATTCCAATCGAATTAGACTAGCAATTCGCCAGAAACGAACAAACCTGAAGTTATCATGAAATCAAAAACCACTTCTCATTGGCTCGACTCCAATCAATTAGACTAGCAATTCGCGAAAAACGAACAAGCCCAAAGTTTTCATGAAATCAAAAATCACTTTTCAGTGTCTGGATTCCAATCGAATTAGACGAGCAATATGTCGAAAACGATCAGGCCAGGGGTTATCATGAAATCAAAAACTACTTTTCATTGGCTCGATTCAAATCGAATTAGACAATTTATTTGCCAAAAACAAACAAACCCAAAGTTATCAAGAAACCAAAAACCACTTTCCATTGGCCCAATTCCAATCAAATTAGACAAGCAATTCGCCGAAAACTAACAAAATCGAAATTATCATGAAATCAAAAACCACTTTTCGTTGGCTCGATTCCAATCGAATTAGACTAGCAGTTCGCTAAAAATAAAGAAACCCGAAGTTATCGTGAAATCAAAAACTACTTTTCATTAGCTCGATTCTAATAGAATTAGAGTAGCAATTCGCCAAAAATGAATAAACCCGAAGTTAACAAGAAATTAAAAACCACTTTTCATTAGCTCAATTCCAATCTAATTAGACTAACATTTCGCCAAAAATGAACAAACCTAAAGTTATCATGAAATCTAAAGTAACTTTTCACAGCCTCGATTCGAATTGAATTAGACTAGCAATTCGCCAAAAATGAACAAACCCGAACTTATCATGAAATCAAAAACCACTTTTCATTGCCTCGATTCCAATAGAATCAGACTAGCAATTCGCAAAAAACAAAGAAGCCCAAAGTTTTCATGAAATCAAAAACCACTTTTCATCGGCTCGATTCCAATCGAACTAGAAAAGCAATTTGTCGAAAAGGATCAAACCCGATGTTATCATGAATTCAAAAACCACTTTTCATTTGCTTGATTCCAATCGAATCAACCAGGCAATTCGTCGAAAGCTAACAAAGCCAAACATTCATGATATCAAAAACCACTTTTAATTGGCTCGATTCCAATCAAATTAGACTAGCAATTCGCCAAAAATGAACAAAAGTGATGTCAACATGAAATGAAAAACCCATTTTCATTGGCTCGATTCCAATCGAATTAGACTAGCAGTTTGCCAAAAACGAACAAACCCGAAGTTATCATGAAATCAAAAATCACTTTTCATTGGCTCGATTCTAATCGAATTAGAGTAGCAATTCGCCAAAAATGAACAAACCCGAAGTTATCATGAAATCAAAAATCACTTTTCATTGGCTCGATTCTAATCGAATTAGAGTAGCAATTCGCCAAAAATGAACAAACCCGAAGTTATCATGAAATCAAAAATCACTTTTCATTGGCTCGATTCTAATCGAATTAGAGTAGCAATTCGCCAAAAATTAATAAACCCGAAGTTAACAAGAAATTAAAAACCACTTTTCATTAGCTCAATTCCAATCTAATTAGACTAACTTTTCGCCAAAAATGAACAAACCCGAAGTTATCATGAAATCTAAAGTAACTTTTCACTGGCTCTATTCGAATTGAATTAGACTAGCAATTCGCCAAAAATGAACAAACCCGAAC
>NW_019228301.1:0-2532 GCF_002742605.1 Olea europaea var. sylvestris
ATTGGCTCGATTCCAATCGAAGTAGACTAGCAATTCGTCGAAAACGATCAAACCCGAAGTTATCATGAAATCAAAAAACACTTTTCATTGGCTCGATTCCAATCGAATTAGACTAGCAATTTGTCGAAAACGATCAAACCTGAAGTTATCATGAAATCGAAAAATACTTTTCATTGGCTCGATTCCAATCGAATTAGACTAGTAATTATCCGAAACGAACAAACCCGAAGTTATAATGAAATCAAAAACCACTTTTCATTGGTTCGATTCCAATCGAATTAGACTAGCAATTCGCCAAAAATGAATTAACCCGAAGTTATCATGAAATCGAAAGCCACTTTCTATTGGCTCGATTCCAATCGAAGTAGACTAGCAATTCGTCGAAAACGATCAAACCCGAAGTTATCATGAAATCGAAAGCCACTTTCTATTGGCTCGATTCCAATCGAAGTAGACTAGCAATTCGTCGAAAACGATCAAACCCGAAGTTATCATGAAATCGAAAGCCACTTTCTATTGGCTCGATTCCAATCGAAGTAGACTAGCAATTCGTCGAAAACGATCAAACCCGAAGTTATCATGAAATCGAAAGCCACTTTCTATTGGCTCGATTCCAATCGAAGTAGACTAGCAATTCGTCGAAAACGATCAAACCCGAAGTTATCATGAAATCGAAAGCCACTTTCTATTGGCTCGATTCCAATCGAAGTAGACTAGCAATTCGTCGAAAACGATCAAACCCGAAGTTATCATGAAATCAAAAACCACTTTTCGTTGGCTCGATTCCAATCGAATTAGACTAGCAATTAACCGAAAACGATCAAACCCAAAGTTATTAAGAAATCAAAATCCACTTTTCATTGGCTCCATTCCAATCTAATTAGACTAGCATTTCGCCATAATGAACAAGCCCAAAGTTATCATGAAATCAAAAACCACTTTTCATTAGCTCAATTCCAATCGAATTAGACTAGCAATTTGCCGAAAATGATCGAACCCGAAGTTGCCATGAAATCGAAAGAGACTTTTCATTGGCTCAATTCCATTAGAATTAGACTAGCAATTGGCCGAAAATGAACAAGCCCGAAGTTATCATGAAATCAAAAATCAATTTTCATCGGCACGATTCCAATCGAATTAGACTAGAAATTCACCAAAAAGGATAAAACACGATGTTATCATGAAATCAAAAACAACTTTTCGTTGGCTCGATTCCAATCGAATTAGACTAGTAATTAGCCGAAAACGATCAAACCCGAAGTCATCATGAAATCAAAACCACTTTTCATTGGCTCGATTCCAAACGAATTAGACTAGAAATTTGCCAAAAACGAACAAACCCAAAGTTATCATGTAATCAAAAACCACTTTTCATTGGCTCGATTCCAATCGAATTAGACTAGCATTTCGCCAAAAAGAACAAACTCGAAGTTATCACGAAATCAAAAACCACTTTTCCTTGGCTCCATTCCAGTCGAATTAGACTTGCAATTCGCCGAAAACGATCAAACCCGAAGTTATTATGAAATCAAAACCACTTTTCATTGGCTCGATTCCAAACGAATTAGACTAGAAATTTGCCAAAAACGAACAAACCCAAATTTATCATGTAATCAAAAACCACTTTTCATTGGCTCGATTCCAATCGAATTAGACTAGCAATTAGCTGAAAACGATCAAATCCGAAGTTGTCATGAAATCAAAAACCACTTTGCATCGGCACGATTCCAATCGAATTAGACTAGCAATTCGCCAAAAATGATCAAACCCGATGCTATCATGAAATCAAAAAAAACTTTTCATTGGCTCGATTCCAATCGAATTAGACTAGCAATTGGCCGAAAAGGATCAAACCGAAGTTATCATGAAATCAAAAACCACTTTTCATTGGCTCGATTCCAATCGAATTAGACTAGCATTTCGTCGAAAACGATCAAACCCAAAGTTATCCCGAAATCAAAAACCACTTTTCGTTGGCTCCATTCCAGTCGAATTAGACTTGCAATTAGCCTAAAACGATCAAACCCGAAGTTATCATGAAATCAAAAACCACTTTTCATTGGCTCCATTCACATCGAATTAGGCGAGCAATTCGCCAAAAATGAACAAACCCGAGGTTATCATGAAATCAAAAATCACTTTTCATTGGTTGGATTCCAATCGAATTAGACTAGCAATTTGCCGAAAACGATCAAAGCAGAAGTTATAATGAAATCGAAAAACACTTTTCATTGGCTCGATTCCAATCGAATCAGACTAGTAATTAGCCGAAAACGAACAAACCCGAAGTTATAATGAAATAAAAACCACTTTTCATCGGCACGATTCCGATCGAATTAGACTAGCAATTCGCCAAAAATGAACAAACCTGAAGTTCTCATGAAATCACAAACCACGTTTTCAACGGAAAGATTCCAATCGAATTAGACTAGCAATTCGCCAAAAACGATCAAACCCGATGTTATCATGAAATCATAAACATGTTTTCATTGGCTCGATTCCAATCGAATTAGACTAGCAATTTGCCGAAAA
>NW_019228301.1:2586-4020 GCF_002742605.1 Olea europaea var. sylvestris
ACAAAAGGAACAAACCCAAAGTTATCGTGAAATTAAAACCCACTTTTGATTCGTTCGAGTCCAATCGAATTAGACTAGAAATTTGCCAAAAACGAACAAACCCAAAGTTATCATGTAATCAAAAACCACTTTTCATTGACTCGATTCCAATCGAATTAGTGTAGCAATTAGCTGAAAACGATCAAACCCGAAGTTGTCATGAAATCAAAAACCACTTTGCATCGGCACGATTCCAATCGAATTAGACTAGCAATTCGTCGAAAATGATCAAACCCAGTGTTATAATGAAATCAAAAAAAAACTTTTCATTGGCTCGATTCCAATCAAATTAGACAAGCAATTAGCCGAAAATAATCAAACCCAAAGTTATCAAGAAATCGAAAACCACTTGTCATTGGCCCCATTCCAATCGAATTAGACCAGCAATTCGCCAAAAACGAACAAACCCGAAGTTATCATGAAATCTAAAACCACTTTTCATTGGCTTGATTCCAATCGAATTAGACTAGCAATTTGTCGAAAACGATCAAACCCAAAGTTATCATGAAATCGAAAAACACTTTTCATTGGCTCGATTCGAATCAGATTAGACTAGTAATTAGTCGAAAACGAACAAACACAAAGTTATCATGAAATCAACAACCACTTTTCATTGGCTCGATTCCAATCGAATTAGACTAGCAATTTGCCAAAAACGAACAAACCCGAAGTTATCATGAAATCAAAAACGACTTTCGAATGGCTCGAATCCAACCGAATTAGACTAGAATTTCGCATAAAATGAACAAACCTGAAGTTATCATGAAATAAAAAACCACTTTTCATTGGCCCGATTCTAATCGAATAGGACTTACAATTTGCCGAAAATGATCAAACCCGAAGTTATCATGAAATCAAAAACCACTTTCCATTGGCTCGATTCTAATCGAATTAGACTAGCAATTTTTCGAAAACGATCTAACCCGAAGTTATCATGAAATCGAAAGCCACTTTCCATTGGCTCGATTCCAATCGAAGTAGACTAGCAATTCGTCGAAAACGATCAAACCCGAAGTTATATTGAAATCAAAAACCACTTTTCATTGGCTCGATTCCAATCGAATTAGACTAGCAATTTGTCGAAAACGATCAAACCCGAAGTTATCATGAAATCGAAAAACACTTTTCATTGGCTCGATTCCAATCGAATCAGACTAGTAATTAGTCGAAAACGAACAAACACGAAGTTATCATGAAATCAACAACCACTTTTCATTGGCTCGATTCCAATCGAATTAGACTATCAATTTGCCAAAAACGAACAAACCCGAAGTTATCATGAAATCAAAAACGACTTTCGAATGGCTCGAACCCAATCGAATTAGACTAGCATTTCGCATAAAATGAACAAACCTGAAGTTATCATGAAATAAAAAACCACTTTTCATTGGCCCG
>NW_019228302.1:0-4020 GCF_002742605.1 Olea europaea var. sylvestris
TCAGTTCAACTTTGTATAATAGCAGACATTTCAATTTAAGAAACTCTCCTTCATTTGGTTCCCACTCCTGACAAAGGAAGGTACTCAATCTCAATTTCAGCACTTCAAGATTTGGCATCGAACCAAGAATTGGCAATTTGGAGGGATGAAATTTGATGCCGTCTAAAATCAATTTTCTGAGTGATGTTGGAAAAGTGAGATCGACTAGGAATTCAGAGCACCTATATCTAATACGACATTTAAATGATTCAAGTTTAGTTAGATGGACAAGATTATTGATATGGTATTTTTTCCAATCAGCCTCTGTCGCAAAATCATAACAGATAGCCAATTTCCGTAGATTTGGAATTCTTTTTAGGACTTCCTCTGTCCAACTAAATCCACGTATCATTGAGAGTGTTTGCAAGTTTTCTAGAACAACAATAGAATTTTCTTCCCCCTTAATTTCTGAAATGGGAGGATCAGGAAGACTTGCAGTAAATTTCAACTTGACATGTCTTAATTGTGGCATCTTCCATATTTCTGGTTGTAGATTATGGATCCTGTCGTGACTAATTATTGTTTGTAGATTCCGAAATTTATATATTGAAGCAATATTGTACTCAGAGTTGGAATTGAAGTACCGCATGTTAACCAATTCTTGCATTCCATTTTGCAAATAATCCACTCCCTCGATATGCAGCACTTTAAGTGACCTAGAATCGCAAGAAGCTTTTACAATTGAAGAATGAAGCAATCCCTTTAAAGACGATGGTGTTTTGTCATCACCCTGGAGAGTCCCTTTAGCCGCATAGTAAAATGGAATAAATGATTCTGGTGCTTTAATACTTACACGGCGCATACTAGTGATTTCTTTAGTACGATAGAAACTCCTGTCAACGACGTGGAAAAACTTCTCCTTTTGAGCTTCCCTGACACAAAGGTCCCGTAACAGATCATGAATTGTACAAGTTTTAATTTTCCCACTGGACCCTTTCTTTCGAACCAAAATAAGACTTCTTTGAACAAGATCCAAAAAGTACTCCTCTCCTACATCTTCCAACGTTTTATAGCTTGCTGGTTTGAGGATTCCCTCTGCAACCCACAACTTGGTAAGTACCTTGACTCTTATTTCAAAATCTTCCGGAAAAATTCCCATGTATAGAAAACACCCTTTCAAATGATAAGGCAAATTTTTATAACTTAAAGAAAGAATCTTAGAGCATTGCTCATCATTTGAAGTTATTTCTGAACGTAAATTTTCTGCAATACTTCTCCAATAATGTGGTGTTTTAGTGGCCTTTGATAGGAGGCCCCCAATCACAGCAACTGCAAGTGGAAGTCCTTGACAATTTTGAGCAATCTTCTTGCCGATTTCTTCCAATTCAGGAGGGCAAAAACCTTCTCCAAACACCTTTTGACAAAATAACTTCCAACTTTCTTTGTCGTTCAGAAAACGCACATGATGAAGACGAGGGCCAGAGTTGATATCATTAGCCACACTCTCGAGCCTAGTAGTCAAAAGGATTCGACTTCCAGTTTTGTCTTCTGGAAAATATCTTTTCACACTCTCCCAGGCCTCGATATCCCACACATCGTCCATTACAAGAAGATACCGCCTACCCTTTAGCTTCTTGTACAGAAGTTCTCCTAATTGATCATTGAACTTTCCATGTGTGTCAATTTGATTTTCCATAGAATCTAAGAGGCCTAGTAGGATTTTTCGACCATTATATTTTTGAGAGACAGTGCACCAAACACAAATGTGAAAGTGATGCTCAATATATTTATCAATGTAAACTTTGTGAGCGAGTGTAGTCTTACCGATGCCAGCCATGCCGACTATTGACACAACTTCAAGTTTTGATGAACTGCTGACTAGATGATCCTTGATCTTCACCATGGCATCATCAAGACCAACCATAGTGCTCTGACCTGAAGAAACTGGTCTTAATGAACCAACAGGCAACGAGGTGCTGCAATCCAAACCTTCTTGTATGCCACTCTCATCCTCAATCTTCTTTGTCCTTGTCTTTATGGAATCAACTTCTTCAATTAGTGTGGCTATTTCATGGAATGAAGTTGTAAAGATGTCATCCTTCGCTGTTTTATGCCATAAAGTTGTAAAGACATAAAATAAAGTTTTAAAGATGTATCCAACATGACTTGCAGATTTTTTAAGAACTCGATCTGCAATGCAGGATTCAATGATATCTTCAGTTTGACATGCTGCATCGCTGATCTTTCTCTCCAAACCTTCGATTGATTCGATGTTTTCTAGCGGAAAATTATCAAGAAAATCTTGCAAGTAGACAACTTTTTCGAGGAGGGAATCGATTTGTTGTTTCTCACCAGGAAGAAGATATGAACAATCATATTTCAGCGTGCGCTGTAGAACGTGAGTAAGAGAAAGAAGATGAGCATAAGCCATTTTTGTTCTCTCCTATCACAGCTTGAACGATAGAAAAGTGAATCAAAATGAAAGCAATCAGGATCTGTTCCTCCCATTCGTGCAATATACACTATGCAAGTATTTATTGTTTAAGAATGTTGATGGCAATTTGCAATTTCTTAATTGAATAAGAGGCTGGCAATGTAGACTTTGAGAAGAAAAAATTATATTAAATTGCAATAAAAATCTTTGTTTATTGAATGGACCGCTTATTCTATGATATTTTTTTTTCATTTTTCACAGTTATACAGTGCCACACTAAGAGTACATGGATCCTATATCAGACATATATATTGACTGCATCAGTTCATTGATTATCCAGCAATTAAGGTACGCAACAAAATGTTCATTCCAATTGAAAATAACTTACATGTTTGGCATTTGAAATTGAAAAACAACGGAGACTTTGCCATACCTATAAGTCACATAGATTAATTTTGTTTATAAGTGGATGAGCCCTTCATCTTTCGTTTAACTTCAAGTCATTCGTTATGCACCAGTTTCAATTTGCTATTTATGTATCACCACTTTTAACTCACAACCGATTTCTACATTTATTATATAATTCCATTTTCTAGAAATCTTACTTCGTTCTATTCATATAAAAACATTTAAGGGCTTATTCTCATTCATTTCAAATGTAGACAAGACTAAATACCCAATTTGGCCATCAAATCATGCAACCCACTATCTTCCACTAGTCCCAAAAAGAAAGAAAGCAACTTAAAGGTTTTGTTATACATAATGATCTAACAGGTGTCTTCCACTAATCCAAAAAAGAAAGAAAGCAACTTAAAGGTTTTGACGTTTTGTTACTATAGCCAATTCAAAAGCATGATCTAACAAGCGTCTTCCACTAATCCAATAAAGATAAAGATAAAAAAAATGAAAGAAAGTTAAAGGTTTTGTTACTTTGTTACTTTATCCAATTCAAACACATAATGATCTAACATGACTATTACTTATGAATGAAATTTGTTTATATTCCACATATTAAAAGATTCAAAATCTCAAAAGGAAAAAAGAAAAGTAGATTTAAGTCTTTATTAATACGTAATTTAAACTATTTCTCAACAAAAAGACGTAATTGATCAGATATAGTTGTCATATTACAAGATGTGTTGGGGAAAGGGAAAAGAGCGAACAAACACAAAAATATTAGTAGTCTTGGAATGTGGCTAATAAACGACATGAAGAGTAAAATTCATAGACGACAAAATGTCTTGAATTTTTAGGTAGTGCATGTCTATATCATGAAAGTTGTGAGTAGGAAATAGAACATGGAGATTGGCACCCGACTAATGATGACCTTGTATGTGTGTGTGTGTGTGTATATATATATTGAGCATCTAACATGTTTGAAGGATTGACAAGATGCATGCTACTGAGTAAGTATAATAAGGCTAGTGTAATTGCTTAACATTTTCAATAATTGTGAAATTCATAAATTTTTTGTTGCACTAACATTTATATTTATTATCACGCCTGAGTGTCAGGTGGGTTGGTTCGGATATTTTATTCTCGGAATCACCCTTTATATTTTGGATATTTCGTAAATGTGACCATTCAAATCCTTGTAACTACTACAT
>NW_019228303.1:0-4019 GCF_002742605.1 Olea europaea var. sylvestris
AATTTCGGCCCATTCCGACACCGTTACGACAAATGACGAAATTGCCCCTGGTGCGATTTTTCTATTCTTAATTTTCTGTCCAGTACTTCTTCAACATGACATAACTAATATGGAAATTAATTATTCGGCGGCTTAAACGAAGGAATTTGGTTAAAATACCGAGATCTCGGGTCTATGGCCTGAGTCTAAATTTTGGGGCCATTTCCAACCAGCGAAATTTCGGCCCATTCCAACACCATCGTTACAAATTACAAAATTGCCCCTGGTGCGGTTTTTCGTTGTTAATTTTCTGTCCAAGACTTCTTCAACCTGACATAATTAATATGAAAATTAATTATTTGGAGGCCTAAACGAAGGAATTTGGCTAAAATCCAGTGATCCCGGGTCTGTGCCCTCAGTCCAATTTCTTGGGCCGTTTCAAATCAACCTACCAAATTTCGGCCCATTCCGACACCGTCGTAACAAATGAGGAAATTGCGCCTGGTGCGGTTATTCTTTGTTAATTTTCTGTCCAACACTTCTTCAACCTGACATAATTAATATGGAAATTAATTATTCGAAGGCCTAAACGAAGGAATTTGGCTAAAATCCCGTGATCCCGGGTCTGTGCCCGGAGTCCAATTTCTGGGGTCGTTCGCAATCAACCTGTCAAAATTCGGCCCATTCCGACGCTGCTGCGACAAATAACGAAATTGCCCCTGGTGCGGTTTTGCGTTGTTAATTTTCTGTCCAACACATCTTCAATCTGACATAATTAATACGGAAATTAATTATTCGGAGGTCTAAAAGAAGGAATTTGACTAAAATCCCAAGATCTCGAATTTGTGCCTCGACTCCAATTTTTGGGGCCATTTCCAATCAAGCAGCCAAATTTCGGCCCATTTCAACACCGTCGCCACAAATGACGAAATTGCCCCTGGTGCGATTTTACGTTGTTAATTTTCTGTCCAACACTTATTCAACTAGACATAATTAATACGAAAGTCAATTATTCGGAGGCCTAAACAAAGGAATTTGGCTAAAATCCCGAGATCTTGGGTCTGTGCCTCGACTCCAATTTTTGGGGCCGTTTCCAATCAACCTGCCAAATTTTGGCCGATTCCGACATCGTCGCCACAAATGAATAAATTGCCCCTGGTGCGATTTTGCGATGTTAATTTTTTGTCCAACACTTCTTCAACCTGACATAATTAATACGAAAAATAATTATTTGGAGGCCTAAACAATGGAATTTGGCTAAAATCCTGTGATCCCGGGTCTATGCCCCGAGTCGAATTTCTCGGGCCGTTTCAAAACAACCTGCCAGATTTCAACCCATTCCGACACCGTCGTGTCAAATGACGAAATGGCTCCTGGTATGATTTTTCTTTGTTAATTTTCTGTCCAACACATCTTCAACCTGATATAATTAATACAAAATTAATTATTCAGAGGCCTAAACAAATTAATTAGGCTAAAATCCCATGATCACGGGTTTGTGCTCGGAGTCCAAT
Source organism: Olea europaea var. sylvestris (assembly GCF_002742605.1). NCBI lineage: Eukaryota > Viridiplantae > Streptophyta > Magnoliopsida > Lamiales > Oleaceae > Olea > Olea europaea. The sequence continues at coordinate 1,494 of NW_019228303.1, forward strand.
TTCTGGAGCCGTTCCCAGTCAACCTGCCAAATTTTGGCCATTTCGACACAGTCGCAACAAATGACGAAATTACCCCTGGTACGGTTTTACGTTGTTAGTTTTTTATCCAACAGATCTTCAATCTGACATAATTAATACGGAAATTAATTATTCAGAGGCTTAAACTAAGGAACTTAGCTTAAATCCCGAGATCTCGGGTCTGTGCCTCGACTCCAACTTTTGGGGCCGTTTCCAATCAACCAGCCAAATTTCGGCCCATTCCGACACCGTCACCACAAATGACGAAATTGTCCCTGGTGCGGTTTTACGTTGTTAATTTTCTGTCCAACACTTCTTCAACCTGACATAATTAATACGGAAATTAATTATTTGGAGGCCTAAACGAAGGAACTTGGCTAAAATCCCGAGATCTCGGGTCTATGCCCCGACTCCAATTTTTGGGGCCGTTTCCAATCAACCTGCCAAATTTAAGTCGATTCCGACACCATCGCCACAAATGACGAAATTGCCCCTGGTGCAGTTTTGCGTTGTTAATTTTCTGTCCAACACTTCTTCAACCTGACATAATAAATATGAAAATTAATTAATCGGAGGCCTAAACGAAGGAATTTGGCTAAAATCCCGTGATCCCGGGTCCGTGCCTCGAGTCCAATTCTCGGGCCGTTTCCAATGAACCTGCCAAATTTCGGCCCATTCTGACACCGTCGCGACAAATGACGAAATTTCCCTTGGTGTGATTTTTCTTTTTTAATTTTCTGTCCAACACTTCTTCAATCTGACATAATTAATACGGAAATTAATTATTCGGAGGCCTAAATGAAGGAATTTGGCTAAAATCCTGTGAGCTTGGGTCTGTGCCCCGAGTCCAATTTCTATGGCCGTTTCCAATCAACATGCCAAATATCGGCCCATTCCGACACCGTCGCGACAAATGACGAAATTGCGTCTGATGCGATTTTTCTTTGTTAATTTTCTGTCCAACACTTCTTCGACCTGACAAAATTAATACGGAAATTAATTATTGGGAGGCCTAAACGAAGGAATTTGGCTAAAATCCCGTGATCCCGGGTCTGTGCCCCGAGTCCAATTTCTCGGGCCGTTTCCAATCAACCTGCCAAATATCGACCCATTCCGACACCGTCGCGACAAATGACGAAATTGCCCCTGCTGCAGTTTTACGTTGTCAATTTTCTGTCCAACACATCTTCAACTTGACATAATTAATACGAAAATTAATTATTCAGAGGCCCAAACGAAGAAATTTGGCTAAAATCCAGTGATCTCGGGTCAATGCCCCGAGTCCAATTTCTCGGGCTGTTTCCAATCAACCTTCCAAATTGCGGCCCATTCCGACACGTCGCAAAAAATTACGAAATTGCCTCTGGTGCGATTTTTCTTTGTTAATTTTCTGTCCAACACTTGTTCAACCTGACATAATTAATAAGGAAATTAATTATTTGGAGGCCTAAACAAAGGAATTTGGCTAAAATCCCATGATCTCGTGCCTATGCCCTGAGTCCAATTTCTGGGGTCGTTTCCAATTAACCTACGAAATTTCGGCCCATTCCGGCACCGTCGCAACAAATGAAAAAATTGTCCCTGGTGCGGTTTTGTGTTGTTAATTTTCTGTCCAACACTTCTTCAACCTGACAAAATTAATACGGAAATTAATTAGTCGGAGGCCCAAACGAAAGAATTTGGCTAAAATACCGTGATCTCGGGTCAGTGCCCCGAGTCCAATTTCTCGAGCCATTTCCAATCAACCTTCCAAATTGCGGCCCATTCCGACACCGTCGCGACAAATGACGAAATTGCCCCTTGGTGCGATTTTTCTTTTTTAATTTTCTGTCCAACACTTTTTCAATCTGACATAATTAATACGGAAATTAATTATTCGGAGGCCTAAATGAAGGAATTTGGCTAAAATCCTGTGATCTTGGATCTGTGCCCCGAGTCCAATTTCTATGGCCGTTTCCAATCAACCTGCCAAATATCGGCCCATTCCGACACCGTCGCGACAAATGACGAAATTGGGCCTGGTGCGGTTTTTCTTTGTTAATTTTCTATCCAACACTTCTTCGAACTGACATAATTAATACGAAAATTAATTATTGGGAGGCCTAAACGAAGGAATTTGGCTAAAATCCCGTGATCCCGGGTCTGTGCCCCGAGTCCAATTTCACAGGCCATTTCCAATCAACCTGCCAAATATTGGCCCATTCCGACACCGTCGCGACAAATGACGAAATGCCCCTGGTGCGATTTTACGTTGTTAATTTTCTGTCCAACACATCTTCAACTTGACATAATTAAAACGGAAATTAATTATTCGGAGGCCTAAACGAAGGAATTTGGCTAGAATCCCGTGATCTCGGGTCAGTGCCCCGAGTCCAATTTCTCGGGCCGTTTCCAATCAACCTTCCAAATTGCGGCCCATTCCGTTACCGTCGAGAAAAATGACGAAATTGCCCCTGGTGCGGTTTTTCTTTGTTAATTTTCTGTCCAACACTTGTTCAACTTGACATA
>NW_019228304.1:0-1506 GCF_002742605.1 Olea europaea var. sylvestris
TCAACCATGATCACATGTCGTGCTTGCAGATGAAAATGCTCATAAATGACATATTTAATTAAAATCGATGTCAATAGGTTCCACAACCTCATATTCAACGATCATATAATGTGCTATAGCCTCTTATCAAAGTTATGTAAATATTCCAATATTGTCATATCACAAATACTAGGTTCTTGCATCATAGTTGAAAATGGATTTTTACTTACCTTTCACCTTTGTGTGTGCAAGCTCCTATGGAGTGTATATCAATTCCCTTTTTCGCTCAATATCGAAAAATCACGTGTATTACCATCTCATATTAAAGACAATCCTCCATTTAATAACCTTAACACACACAATCCAAACCTTAACTATATCTAACGACTCTCAAATTTTTACCATACTTCTATAACATGTATGTGAAGGTAATCATGATCTGAAGTTGTGACAACTGTCCCTTTTTCACCACACCAAATCAGGCAGTTTTCTTTTCTTGTGATTGTTTTCGATTTCCATTTTACTAGCATGTCACCAATCAGATTTTAGGCTATTAGAAGACCATTTCTATTCTTATAACTCTCATATAACAATATTCATTTACATAGATACAAGTTATATCTTAAGTCAAAGTTTAAACCATTCAAATCTAACAAATCCTCATCTCTATCCAGATTACTTTTTTTCAAATTCTTGTAATTAATTACCCCTATTTAGGTATCATAAAATCATTAACAACACTTCAACCTAATCACAAGCAAGTTCAGATGTTCAAGAAATCATAAACCCCTTAAAAAATAATGGATACAAACTTCAAAACCATGAAGTAACAAAGCTGTCCAAAAAATCCAGCTTCTTGTTTCTATTTCTCTTTGACATTTCCACCCTCTTTTTCACTCGGAATCACTTAGAGACGAGCTAATGGAGTTAATATATTATCTAGGAGGTAAATGAGTGGCCTTTAAGTGGTTGAGGTCGTGCATATGCAGCCACCTCAAGCAACCTTGGTGAGTAATAAGCAGGAGCTGTCATCTTGGTTGAAATACTTGACTTTTCTACCATTATTTTTGTATCCATTTATGACTTTTAAGGTATATATTCATCCTATATTAAGTTCTTGGGGAATAGACACGAAATTGATGCCTTAATGTTGAAGAAATTGAGTGTTAAAGTGACAAACATTCCAAGCGTGAGGTGGTTACTTGTAGTAAAAATCTGATTTTATATCTATCCTTGTAGTACAAATCAAGTATCCTTGGCTTATTTTGACATGTTTACAATCCATTTCACTTGCCCTAAGATCCCAAAATATATTATAGAGCTAATTCCTCAACCGTTCATTTAATTTCTTACCCGATTGACACCCGATTGTCAACCGATTTCAGCAATTCACACCTCAATATTTATAACGTCATATGAGACATATATCATCGCGTTGTGATCATGTCACGTATCTAGGGTTTAGGTGACCTCAATCAGCCGATTGGAATGCTTGAACCTTCATCGATACTAATTTTTGGCCATTCC
>NW_019228304.1:20412-22877 GCF_002742605.1 Olea europaea var. sylvestris
AACTAAGATAGCCAAAATACTGCTAGATAACATCAAACATTAGAGTTTGATTAAAACTAAATAACTAGAATTTGGACCCAATCTGCGACCACATGGTTATACTAGTCACAATCGTATAAAAGAGCTATTTTGCTCTCAGGTTGAAAATTTTTTATATTTGCGACCATAATAAATTAAAACCATGTGGCCGCATGGCTTTGGTGAAATCTCCTTCTTCCTTTGCCTGAATCAAATACACCAAAGTTGGTTCTTCTTTCATGTAGAACTTGAAATCTTGTGTACTACCTATAGCACTCGAACACTCGGCCCATGTAGCTTGGACAAGCCCTTGCATGGCTTCCTTGTTCCTCTTCGCTCTTGATCTTATCATTGGTCCATCTTCAACATGCAATGGATCCTTACTAACTTGCCTTCCATGATTCTCATTCGTCATCGAATCTTCAACTACATCAAAGAGATAACGATCAGCATATCATTCACCTGGAAGATCTACTTTGCAAGCATTGTTATTAATCTTTTCAACCACTTGGAGTGGTCCATCTCGTCTAGGATGTAATTTCGACCTCCTTTGGCCCGAAAAGCGCTTTTCTTTGACGTGCATCAAAACCCGATTCACCTGGTTCAAAGGTTACATGCCTACTTCCTTTATTAACTTGACATGCATAATGTTCATTCTTCTCAATTTGAAGCTGAACCTTCTCATGGATTGACCTTACATTGCCTTCTTCTTCCCATCTAGACTACATCTTTCTTCAACAAATAAATGAATTAAATCCAAAGGAGTTAGTAGACTTGCACTATTACAAGCAAAATCAATAAATAGCAAGCAATCTGCCAAACTTTTCATATTCTTATTATTTATAGTGCCAAAGAGTTGAGTTAACGTCCTATTAATACCTCAATTTCTCCATCCATTTGTGGGTGACAATAGTAGAAAATAATAGTTTGGCTCCCAACTTCCCCCACAAAACCTTCTAAAAGTGACTAAGGAACTTAACATCTCTATTAGACACAATACTTTTAGGTATCCCATGGAGTCACACTATTTCTCAAAAGAACAAGTTAGCTTTATTTGTGGTACCATCTATTTTATGATATGGAATAAAGTGTGCCATCTTACTAAACCCCCATTTGGTCCCCAGTAATTTTCATTCCATTACATTTCATGTTTCTCTCTTTTATTTTCAACCACACAATCTTTCATAATATTATATTACACATAAATCGAAAATTTTTCCTTCTTTTTCAACCACTCATTCTTCAAAAAAATAATATTCCACCCATTAATTCTTCCATATCAAATGGAAGCTAAACCTATCAACTAAGAAAAACATGGAATCTCTACCCTTTTTTAGTCCTAGGCAAACCTAGCTCAAATTCATAGACACATCAACCCAAGGTTCACTAGGAATAGGTAAGGGATACACACCTTTTGGTTTAGACTTAGCCTTTTTACTTTAATGCATCAGCTACAAATGCAATTAATGTAACGACCCCTCTCCCACCCCCCACCCCCCAAAAAAAAAAAATTAAATTTAAGTCGCTACCAAAGGTTAAAATCAAAATTTTTGCAATTCCGTTAATTTCTTATGCATGCATAATATTTATCCCTAATTTTTTTTATTACAATTATCACAATTAATTAATTTAAATGGACGTGCATGGAAAGTGGAAATAGGAAATCACAAAAATACTCAGGCATGCATGTAAAGGTCAATCAACTACCAATGTTAAATCTTCCAATTTGATGCGTTGCATACCCAAGGAGACAAATGAAAAGGTGATATGACAAGTACGACATCACTATTTGACCACATGTTTTTATAGTTCTGGGAACGTCACAGAAAAGTTAATAAAGATAATCTTTGACTTAAACTAAAAATAGTTTACCCATACACTTTCTAACAGCAAAATTGTTAAAAAATAAAAAATAAAAAATACATGCAAACTTTATTTAATTAAAATGTACGAAAATTTATTTATAAATAAATGTCTATTGCAATAAACTTAAAATAAATAAAATTACGTGCCAACTTAGATGTTTATCTAGCAAAGCTTCACACCATCGAGCCACCACGCTCTGACACGACCTGTTCTAACCTGTGAAGTGTAGGAAAAAAGGGTGAGTACATGAGAATACTTAGTAGGATATAAAATTTTAATGTTTGGATAATCTTTGACTTAAACTAAAAATAGTTTACCCATACACTTTCTAACAGCAAAATTGTTAAAAAATAAAAAATACATGCAAACTTTATTTAATTAAAATGTACGAAAATTTATTTATAAATAAATGTATAATAAACTTAAAATAAATAAAATTACGTGCCAACTTAGATGTTTATCTAGCAAAGCTTCACACCATCGAGCCACCACGCTCTAACACGACCTGTTCTAACCTGTGAGGTGTAGGAAAAAAGGGTGAGTACATGAGAATACTTAGTAGGATATAAAATTTTAATGTT
>NW_019228304.1:39906-43924 GCF_002742605.1 Olea europaea var. sylvestris
CCATTTATCTGATCTGTGGGTTGGAAATTGCTAGAGAAGTGTAAATCTAATCCAAGGAGTTTAAACAAGTCCATCCACAATTTGCCTGTAAAACGAAGATCCCAATCACTTACAATATGTTTAGGCAACCCCCAATACATCTCAGTATGTTTGAAAAATAACCTTATTGTCTCCTCTGCTGTGCAATCCTTTGGGGTTGGAATGCAAGTAACATGCTTTGAAAGTTGATCGACAACAACAATTATTAATCCAATCACTTCGGACTTAGGCAAGGCACTAATGAAATCCATGGTAACCACATCCCATGGTTGATTAGGAGCAAGAAAATGATCAAGAAGTCCAGCTAGTAAATTGTTCTCCACTTTGCCTTATTGGCACAGAAGACATGTTCGGACATATGTCTCCACTTGATCCTGCATTTGTGGCCAGTAATATGCCCGTTCAATTAAAGCTAATGTCCAGTCTATCCAAGGAAGTCCAGCCGACTTGGTGTCATGGCATTCCTGAATTATTCATGCCGCGATTTTTTCCACTTAGACACAAAATACCCATTCCCTAGTGGTGTACAATAACTTCTTGTCACACCAAAACCACCTTGTTTTACCCTCTTGAGTGGCCTGCATCAATGTTTTTGCCATGGGATCATGCTCCAACCCTCATTTAGTTTTCTCCAGCAAGGTCCCCATGGATTGACTGATTGCTGCAAGTTCTACCTCTTGGCTAAGTGCATTCGCCACTACATTTGCCTTTTTGGGTTTATATTCCATCACATAGTAAAACTCAGCCAAGAAGTCTCACCATCGAGCTTGCTTCGGGCTTATCTTCTTTTGGGATTGGAAGTAACTTATAGTCACATTGCCCGTCTCAATCACAAAATGGGAACCCAAATGATATCCATACTTGTAGGCAATGCACAATAGCTGTCATTTCTTTTTCTTGCACCTTGTAGCGCTGCTCTGTGTCATTCAACTTGTGGCTTTCAAAGGCAATGGGATGACTTTCTTGCATGAGCACACCTCCAATGGAAAATTTTGATGCATCCATTTGAACTTCAAAGCTTTTGTTGAAATTCAATAAGGACAACATCGACTCAGGCACGATCGTAACCTTTAAATCATCAAAGGCTCTTTCACATTTCATTGTCCAATCCCATATTTAGGACTTTTTTAAGCAGGTCTGTTAATGGGGCCTCTCTAGATGAGTAGACTTGAATGAAACATCGATAGTAATTCACTAATCCAAGGAAAAACTGCAACTTCATCACTTTAGTGGGTGGCTCCCAATCACCGATTGCTTTTCCTTTGTCTCTATCCATGCACAACCAACCGTGCCCAATGATATGCACCAAGAAATTTATCTCGCCTTTGGCAAATGAACATTTCTCCCTTTTGATGAACAACTCATTTTCCCGCAAGACTAGGAAGATAATATTCAAGTGTTTGATATGTTCCTCTAATGTGTAGCAATAGATGACAGTATCGTCAAGATATACCATCGCAAACTTTGGTTATGGATAAAATATCTTGTTCATCAGAGTACAAAATGTGGCCGAAGCATTTGTTAAACCGAATATCGTGACAAACCATTCATAGGAACCATACCGAGTAATGCCTGTAGTTTTCAGCTCATCTCCTTCGGTAATTCGAACTTGATAATAGCCTTTTTGTAAATCAACTTTTGTGTAGAACTTAGCACTACCAAGCTGATCAAATAAATTCACAATCAATGGAATGGAATACTTGTTTTTCACCATCACCTTATTTAGTGTCCGGTAATCAATGCACATCCACAAGTCCCATCCGATTTCTTTTGAAATAACATAGGAACTGTAGGGAGCTTTAGATGGTCTAATCTTTCTTGTCTCAACATGCTCCGTAAGTTGTTTCCAAAGTTCTTCTAACTCCAAGAGTGCCATACATAAGGTGCCATAGCTGAGGATTTGGCACCGGGCTGGAACTAGATGCGGTGGTCCACTTCCCTCATAGGCAGGCGTAACGTCCTTACTTTCCTCCAGGACTTTTGCAATAGCTGCCGGCAAGACATCATCATTACTAGAGGCTTCAACCGTAACCGACAATTGAGCAATAAATGTCAGCTCTCCTTTCTTCCATCCTTTTGTTAGCATGGCGATCCTTTATCCAAAATGCAAACGGAAACAAGGGAAGGAAAGGACAATATTGCATTAATCTTCCTCAAGAAATCCAAGCCCAAAACTAGCTTGAAATAATCCATGGGTACCACGAAAATATCAACGGGTCCATGCCACAAATTCAACCATTTTCAACCCCTCGAACTAGTCCAGCTAGCAGCCTTGCAGTTGCATTTACCATCTTCAACAATCCACCTCCATGGTGAACGTTCAATCCTAACCTCTATGCTTCATCCTTCGTTATGAAATTGTGTGTGGCTTCGGTATCAGCTAATGCCCATGTTTGCCATCCATTGATTTCGACAAGTACGAACATCGATCCTTTTTCTCCATTCACGCAGAAGGGTTTTAGCATTCAAAGCATTAAAAAGTTGCAATGAACCCATATGACTTGCATCCACCTCCTTGCCATGGAAGGCTCCGGTTGAGTCTCCGTGATAGATGCCAAAGATCCAAGCTTAGGGTAAATCTCAGATGAGATGCAGCCTTTTGTAAACGAAGCAACTACGAGGAGCAAAATTACCCCACTTCTCATCATCATACTCCTTGCGCCAAGTGCTAGCTTGTTGTCGCTGGGCTTGTAAGGGATTTGGCCTCCAATCAGGCTTACTCTGTTGCTTGTCTTTTCTCATGTCACCTTCGCCTTTACCAAAATTTCCTTTGGTTGGTTTGAAAGTCCTTGTGACTCCGTACTCCTTTGGAACTTCGTCAAGGACTTGGCAATCGCAATTGCCTCATCTACATTTTTTACCCTGCAACGTTGTAATTCTTATTGCAACCATGTTGTATATCCATTCGAGAAATAGAGTAGCAAGACATCCAATTGCATAAGGTCGTGAATCCCTTGACATAGTCACGAGTCAAAGCATAAGGGTCGTGACTCCCTTGACATAGTCACGAATTGTCCCTTTTTGTTTCAACTCCCTTAGTTTCTTGTCGGCTTCGTACACAACATTCTCTAGGTAAAATTGTCTTTTTAGCTCGCTTTTGAACTTGTCCCACGTATCAATCCTGTAAGCTCCATTTTCAACATCGATATATATTCGATGTCACCAAATAGACGTAGTTTCAAAAAGATACAGAATAGTTGTCCGAACTTTCATGGCTTCGTCAACAGGATATATGCCTTAAAAGTAAACTTCCATTTTCCATAGGAAGTTTTCCACATCTTTGGCATCCCATCATCATAATGTTTAGGCTTCAGTTACTCAATCCTCAAGGCAACAACAGTTGCAGAGGCACCTCAACTTTTGTCGACTGTGGATTACTTGCAGGGGATGGCGGAAATGAAATCTAAGACTTTGGTTTGGAGATGACCAAAGTCAACCATCACTGTGAGTTATCCGGCTACCATAGGCTTTATCATCCTTCATCGTTTGGACATCATTCTCCAACAATGCTAGTGTGGTCATCACCTCTTGGACATTGGTTTGGAGAGTTTCTAACTTTCCAATGGTGTGGCCCTCCAACACCCGAAAGAAATTTTCAAGAGATTCGACCCAATCACCCATATTTGCAATGATTTGTCAAGTTTACCCTCCATGGAAGTTGTTTCCAGCGTCTTACTTTAGGCAGCACCTCGTCCCCTTTCCTCTAGTTTGTTGAGAATCCGACATTATAATGGCCTCCAAACAAGGCTCTGATACAACTTGTCATAGATCTCCCAACAATTAGAACCATGCCATCTTAACGTTTGACAATTCCCATCCCTCACGAGAAAATGTTAAATCATCCTTTCAAAGCTCTCAAATAATTTAACCAATGAAGTTAAATTATAACAACTTTCAGTAGAGGATTTTAAAGTAAGAAATATATGGAAAATAAGTAAGGTTGGGGGGAACTTTCTTTGTATATAAATGAAAGGGAAAA
>NW_019228305.1:0-4018 GCF_002742605.1 Olea europaea var. sylvestris
AATGACGAAATTGCCCCCGGCGCGATTTTTGTTTCCGATCAACCAGTCAAGTTTGAGCCCATTCCAACACCGTCGCGAAAAATCACGAAATTGACCGTGGCGCGGTTTTTGTTTCCGATCAACATGTCAAATTTTAGCCCATTCTGACAACGTCGCGAAAAATGACGAACTTGCCCCTGGCGCGATTTTTGTTTCCGATCAACCTGTTAAATTTGAGCCCTTTTCGACACCGTCGCGAAAAATGAAGAAATTACCCCTGGCGCGATTTATGTTTTCGATCAACCTGTCAAATTTTCGCCCATTCCGACACTGTCGCGAAAAATGACGAAAGTTCCCTCGGCGCGATTTTTGTTTCCGATCAACCTGTCAAATTTTAGCCCATTCCGACACCGTTGCGTAATATGACGAAATTGCTCCCGGCGCAATTTTTGTTTCCCATCAACCTGCCAAATTTTAGCCCATTCCGACGCCGTCGCGAAAAATGACGAAAGTTCCCTCGGCGCTATTTTTGTTTCCGATCAACCTGTCAAATTTTAGCCCATTCCGACACCGTTGCGTAATATGACGAAATTGCTCCCGGCGCAATTTTTGTTTCCCATCAACTTGCCAAATTTTTGCCCATTCCGACGCCGTCGCGAAAAATGACGAAATTACCTCCGGCGCGATTTTTATTTCCGATCAACCTATCAAATTTGACCCCATTCCGACACCATCGCATAAAATGACGAAATTGCCCCCGGCGCGATATTTGTTTCCGATCAACCTGTCAATATTGAGCCCATTCCGACATCGTCTCGAAAAATGACGAAATTGCCCCAGGCGCGATTTTTGTTTCCGATCAACCCGTCAAATTTTAGCCCATTCCGACACTGTTGCGAAAAATGACGAAATTGCCCCTGGCGCGATTTTTGTTTCCGATCAGCCTGTCAAATTTTGGCCCAGTTCGACACCGTCGCGAAAAATGACGAAATTACCCTCGGCCGGTTTTTGTTTCCGATCAACCTGTCAAAATTTAGCCCATTCTGACACCGTGGCGAAAAATGACGAAATTGCCTCCGGCGCTGTTTTTGTTTCCGATCAACCTGTCAAAATTTAGCCCATTCTGACACCGTGGCGAAAAATGACGAAATTGCCTCCGGCGCTGTTTTTGTTTCCGATCAACCTGTCAAATTTTAGCCCATTCCAACAACGTTGCGTAACATGACGAAATTGCCCCCGACGCAATTTTTGTTTCCCATCAACCTGCCAAATTTTAGGCCATTCCGACGCCGTCGCGAAAAATGACGAAATTGCCCTTGGTACGATTTTTGTTTCCGATCAACCTGTCAAATTTTAGCCCAGTCCGACACAGTCGCGAAAAATGACGAAATTGCCTCCGGCGCGATTTTTGTTTCCGATCAACCTGTTAAATTTGAGCCCATTCCGACACCGTCGCTTAAAATAACGAAATTGCCCCCGGCGCGATATTTGTTTCCAGTCAACCTGTCAAATTTGAGCCCATTCCGACACCGTCGCGAAAAATGACGAAATTGCCTCTGGCGCGGTTTTTGTTTCCGATCAACCTGTCAAATTTTAGCCCATTCCGACGCCGTTGCGTAAAATGACGAAATTGCCCACTACGCAATTTTTGTTTCCCATCAACCTGCCAAATTTTAGCCCATTCCGACACCGTCGCGAAAAATGATGAAATTCCCCCCGGCGCGATTTTTGTTTCCGATCAACCAGTCAAGTTTGAGCCCATTCCAGCACCATCGTGAAAAATTACGAAATTGACCGTGGCGCGGTTTTTGTTTCCGATCAACCTGTCAAATTTTAGCCCATTCCGACACCGTCGCGAAAAATGACGAAATTGCCCCTGGCGCGATTTTTGTTTCCGATCAACCTGTTAAATTTGAGCCCTTTTCGACACCGTCGCGAAAAATGAAGAAATTACCCCTGGCGCGATTTATGTTTTCGATCAACCTGTCAAAGTTTCGCCCATTCCGACACTGTCGCGAAAAATGACGAAAGTTCCCTCGGCGCGATTTTTGTTTCCGATCAACATGTCAAATTTGAGCCCATTCCGACACCGTCGCGTAAAATGACGAAACTGCCCCCGGCGCGATATTTGTTTCCGATCAACCTGTCAAATTTTAGCCCATTCCGACACCGTTGCGTAAAATGACGAAATTGCCCCCGGCGCGATTTTCGTTTCGGATCAACCAGTCAAGTTTGAGCCCATTCCAACACCGTCGCCAAAAATTACGAAATTGACCGTGGCGCGGTTTTTGTTTCCGATCAACCTGTCAAATTTTAGCCCATTCCGACACCGTCGCGAAAAATGACGAAATTACCCCTGGCGCAATTTATGTTTTCGATCAACCTGTCAAATTTTCGCCCATTCCGACACTGTCGCGAAAAATGACGAAAGTTCCCTCGGCGGGAATTTTTGTTTCCGATCAACCTGTCAAATTTTAGCCCATTTCGACACCGTTGCATAATATGACGAAATTGCTCCCGGCGCAATTTTTGTTTCCCATCAACCTGCCAAATTTTAGCCCATTCCGACGCCGACGCGAAAAATGACGAAATTGCCTTCGGCGCGATTTTTGTTTCCGATCAACCTATCAAATTTGACCCCATTCCGACGGCGTCGCGTAAAATGACGAAATTGCCCCCGGCGCGATATTTGTTTCCGATCAACCTGTCAATTTTGAGCCCATTCCGACACCGTCTCGAAAAATGACGAAATTGCCCCTGGCGCGGTTTTTGTTTCCGATCAACCCGTCAAATTTTAGCCCATTCCGACACTGTTGCGAAAAATGACGAAATTGCCCCTGGCGCGATTTTTGTTTCCGATCAACCTGTCAAGTTTTAGCCCATTCCGACGCCGTCGCGAAAAATGACGAAATTGACCTCGGTGCAATTTTTTTTTCTGATCAACCTGTCAAATATTAGCCCACTCCGACACAATCGCGAAAAATGACGAAATTGACCCTGGCGCGATTTTTGTTTCCGATCAACCTGTCAAATTTTAGCCCATTCCAACAACGTTGCGTAAAATGACTAAATTACCCCCGACGCAATTTTTCTTTCCCATCAACCTGCCAAATTTTAGCCCATTCCGACGCCGTCGCGAAAAATGACGAAATTGCCCTTGGTGCGATTTTTGTTTCCGATCAACCTGTCAAATTTTAGCCCTGTCCGACACAGTCGCGAAAAATGACGAAATTGCCTCCGGCGCGATTTTTGTTTCCGATCAACCTGTAAAATTTGAGCCCATTCCGACACCGTCGCTTAAAATAACGAAATTGCCCCAGGCGCGATATTTGTTTCCAATCAACATGTCAAATTTGAGCCCATTCCGACACCGTCGCGAAAAATGACGAAATTGCCTCCGGCGCGGTTTTTGCTTCCGATCAACCTGTCAAATTTTAGCCCATTCCGACGCCGTTGCGTAAAATGACGAAATTGCTCCCTACGCAATTTTTGTTTCCCATCAACCTGCCAAATTTTAGCCCATTCCGACACCGTCGCGAAAAATGATGAAATTGCCCCCGGCGCGATTTTTGTTTCCGATCAACCAGTCAAGTTTGAGCCCATTCCAACGCCGTCGCGAAAAATGACGAAATCGCTCCCGGCGAGATTTTTGTTCCCGATAAACCGGTCAAATTTTAGCCCATTTCGACACCGTCGCGAAAAATGACGAAATTGCCCCCGGCGCGATTTTTGTTTCCGATCAACCAGTCAAGTTTGAGCCCATTCCAACACCGTCGTGAAAAATTACGAAATTGACCGTGGCGCGGTTTTTGTTTCCGATCAACCTGTCAAATTTTAGCCCATTCCGACACCGTCGAGAAAAATGACGAAATTGCCCCTGGCGCGATTTTTGTTTCCGATCAACTTGTTAAATTTGAGCCCTTTCCGACACCGTCGCGAAAAATGAAGAAATTACACCTGGCGCGATTTATGTTTTCGATCAACCTGTCAAATTTTCGCCCATTCCGACACTGTCGCGAAAAATGACGAAAGTTCCCTC
>NW_019228306.1:0-4017 GCF_002742605.1 Olea europaea var. sylvestris
TTTTTATAATATATTTCGTTGTTGTTTTAATGTTAGTTTTTTAAGTTAGCAATGAGTCGCATAATACACTTTTGAATTTTGTCACAGGGGGGCCTACTTTTCATATTTCGCCTCAGGGCCCATTAGATACAGGACCGGCTCTGACTGTAGAGTTCCCTGCCATAATTTGTTAGGTTTTTCCACTTTCGGGGAATTTTTGTGTGTTTTTGGTTAGTTCTTGGTAGAAAGAAAGAAGTTGTTTTCGATATTATTTGATCGGGAAAGACAATACAATTGAAGAATGTTAAGGTTACCAAGAGTGTAAGTTTTGCCTTGATTTGAGACATTTTTTAGATAGTGAAAAATTGAATATTTAGATTTCTCAACTTTTTATATTTTAATCCTTTATTAGTTGTGCAAACGACCCGATTTATGGACAATTGTTATGGACTTTTTAGTTATTTTCATAAGTTTGACATTCTCTAATCATTATGTTGGAAGTGATGATTAAGTCCAATTTCAATAGCTTTATTAAGGTTTATACTTCAGTGATACTTGTCACGCAACTCGTTATGTGTACGTCCGATTGTCTTGTACTGATGCTCATATTAATTTGATTGTGTCAAGGTTCGCACTTCAATGACATCTATGTTCGAGATTGAGATAGGACCTCTAATTCTATTTTTTCAATGAGGCTTTCAATTACCTATTGTTCAAGTCATAGAGGGTCAACGTTCCTTTTAATAAGGAGAGATCAGTGGCCAGGGTGCATTTTTGGTTTGTCACGTTTCGAAGGTCGATGTATAAATATCTATTTTGTGCCACATAGGCATACAGTGGAGTCCTTCTGTAGCTAACGTGGAGTCTATGTGACTATAATTATTTTAACATGTAACAGTTTGTGCACCTACAATATTTTCTAGAAGTTTCAAAAGGAATTTCATAGCAATGGAATTGCTAGGCGGTACCAAAAATTGTGATCTATTTCTACATGGACCTTGCTATTTGTACATGGTGACTTACATTTTGGTTGACACGACCCCACCACTCCTCTCACATGAGGAGGTCGGCTCCACACATTTGGGTGTGGAACCCGACCTCTCCCATGTGAGAGGTCGGGTGGGGCCGTGTGAACCAAAATATAAACCACCATGTACAAATAGATTAATCCTTTCTACATTGCTAGGAATTGTGGTCTATTTCAAGTGTTAATAAAATGTTGTGGAAGCTCTCTTCAAGATCTTCAATTCAGCAATTTTCGGCTCAATTTCACGTTATCTTTCTCTATCAACAACCAATTTAAATCTGCTCAAAACAAAACCAATATATTCACCGCGATTGCTTCTCAATCTCACCCATAAAATATAAGAAAATGGTGTTGATTTACAGCCACAAAGGCAGGAAGAAAGCAATGAAAACAAGGCAAGAAAGGGAAGAAGAAAGGCAGCCACTGATTTTCACTCGAGCACAAAGCAAGGTCACTGTTATCTCTTTATTGCACACAGCCACGTTTTCTTCCAATTTGCACGAATCACACGCACGGTTTCAACAAGCAAGGAGGCATCCGATAGGTAAATATATGGGTCGTAAGCAACATTAATTTCTTAAAAGAGAAAATTTAGCAAAACCTTACCTAAAAACTTTACGCTTCAAAAATTTGGACTTAAAGATTTCTTTACATAAATCAGGTATCAATACATTTTAATTAAGAATATTATATATTTAAATTAATTAATACCTAACATTTAATTAGTCACGATTAACAAATAAATGGTCACAAACCTTATTAAATGTGAACATGTTTTGCCACAAACATTTATTGTTAATAGATGTATGTTTACACGTCGTTGTTAACACATACTTGGTCAATGGTCGTGTTACGACATATTTGATCACGGACTATCACAATGGAGATAGATTTGGTCATAGACAATTTACATATAACATAGGTATGGTCGCAACAATAACTACTTACACGGATTTGATCAAAACAGTCATTTTAGACGAACCTGGTGACATACAACACAAAACACACACCCATGCCGTAATTTTATGAAATATAGAAACCTGTTCAGAAATTATGAATTTTTATGTTACAGGATGAATTCAAAAGTCAGACCGAGAATAAATCTCATTTGAATAATATTTCAATTCACACTTCTGTAGGAGTGACTTGTGATGATCTAGGAGACAATTTGAGAATCTTATTTAGAGAGAGAGAGAGAGAGAGATCTACGAATTGGCTAAAAATCGTTGTCTTGGCTAACGGTAAGCAAACCAAAACCAAAAACGATAAACAGAATAGACGCATGGCATATAGTGATGACAATTAAGAAAGTGAAACAAGTTAGTGGGTCTTTTCTATGAAAGCCTCTCACGTAATTTACGAATTGAACTAGCACTAAGGTTTGGTATTCAGACGGCGCAAACTCAAGGAACAAGGAAGCTTCAGTGACAACTAAAGTTGCATTGCTCAGCTGAAATTCCCCCTCGATTCGAGGGAATACCCATATTGGATTTTGTTTCAAAAACAGGAAATCTTGTAAGCATGCCTTGATCTCTTTCTACTGGAAGGAAAATTTTCACTTGGGAAGATGGACTGTACGAGGTTCATTCACACTACTACAAGGCACTATGTCAAGATGCAACCAAGCTCTCTTCCATCAATAGGGAAAGAGCTATTGCCATTATCTTATGACAGTTTTCGGTAATACATCCAATGGTACAGAGTAAGTTTATTTACTGTGGTCATAAGTCACAATCACTAAAGAATGGGGCAAGTGACTAGGATAATCCTTTTCTAAAATTGTTTCAGAGACAGGAGAACTTTTTTTCATCCTTCCCCGGCAGCAATAGAAAATGATCAAGATTGCAGCAAAGGTCCACACATCAAGTTCGATTTCTTCTTGATCATCACATTCTTCATACTCCTCACCATGGATTAAGCAATCCGAAGCAGATAACAACATTAAGGAGGACTTTCTAAAAGAGAGCACGAATCATAAATGCTGTTCTATGTCGATTCTGCCTAGCTTATAATCTGCTTACTAATAATGTAAACAAAGGCCTGAATTCTTGTTTAAGCTGATGTTCTAAATAAATGAGCAATATTTAAACAAGTTAAACACAGAACTATTAATGGCTCAGATCATTACAGAACTCAAACATATATCTAGTCAAAAGCCTGCTAAAAATTACTATGGTGAGAGTCAAGTAATTTTACTTAATAGAAACAATGAAGTATGACAATAATGCATATACTTCACAACATCACTCCTAAAATTCCTCCAAAAAAGTGGTAGAGTTTGCTACCTTTCATCAAGGTTTATTTTGAAATTTGATTTACATGCTTCAATCCATCCAACCTCCGCTCCAAATCTAGAAAACATATGGAACCAAAGCCTTGACATTCTTCGGAAAATTTTCAAACTTGGAAAGATACCATTTTCTGGTGGCATAACTCCTTGCAGCTAAATATAAAGCCACGCCAAGAGCAGTTGAATATGAAAATGGTGTTTGGGAGATTAAGGAAATTCCTAGAAAAATAATAGTTTCAAAAAGATAGTGAGGGCATATGACCATGCTGAAAAGACCACCTCTCGGAATTTTGTACCCCTTTTCATTCTTCTCCCTGAGCTTGGAAAGAAGATAGTGATGATAAAAGTTGCCACAAATTCCAAGCAGAAACAACAGAACTCCTAGATATTTCAGATCAACCAATGGCTCCTGAAAGCCTAGAGTTAAGTGTTGGAGATAGATCATGCTTGCAGCAGCCGTGAAGTAGGAGACAGAAATAATAATAGCAGAATCCAACACCATAAAGCCACTGAATTTGTGAAGGAATAGAACCTGCAAAATTGAAGTAGAAAGCTTCTGTTAATGCTTGTGAACTGACTATCACTCAAGAGTTCAGACCACGACACAGCTGAGACCTGTATGACAGTCATTGTATCTACATTATCATCCTTGCATAGACTGAAATGTGTAGCAGAAAGCTTTAGCCTTACAAGAATAAGTTGTATGAATCGAAGAAAAAAA
>NW_019228307.1:0-4017 GCF_002742605.1 Olea europaea var. sylvestris
TTCTTCGAACGTCAACAATCCCAGCGCTCCAAATATGCAAGTGCTAATTCTTTAGAAAAATAGCCGAAATCCCTCATACGTCATGATGAAGTTTTGAGTTCAATCCAAAACGGTCGCTACATTTCTAAAAAGTACTTATGGGCCGACAACGGACATCGTGTGCAAAAGTTACGGTAAATACGTCGTACGCCGACAATTAAAGCGTTCCAAATATGCAAGTCCTACTTCTTTTGTAAAATGGCCAAAATCCCTCATACGTCACGACGAAGTGCTGAGTTCAATCCAAAACGGTCGCTTCATTACCAAAAAGTACTTATGGGCCGACAACAGACACCGTGTGCAAAAGTTACGCTAAATTCGTCGTACGTCGACAATTAAAGCGTTCCAAATATGCAAGTGCTCCTTCTTTTGTAAAATGGCCAAAATCCCTCATACGTCATGACGAAGTGCTGAGTTCAATCCAAAACGGTCGCTACATTACCAAAAAGTACTTATGGGCCGAAAACGGACACCGTGTGCAAAACTTACGCTAAATTCTTCGTACGCCGACAATTAAAGCGTTCCAAATATACAAGTGCTCATTCTTTTGAAAAATGGCCAAAATTCCTCATACGTCATGACGAAGTGGTCAGTTCAAACCAAAACGGTCGCTACATTTCCAAAAATTACTTATGGGCCGAAAACGGACACCGAGTGCAAAAGTTACGCTAAATTCTTCGTGCGCCGACAATTCAAGCGTTCCAAATATACAAGTGCTCCTTCTTTTGAAAAATGGCCGAAATCCCTCGTACATCACGACGAAGTGGCGAGTTCAATCCAAAACGGTCGCTACATTTCCAAAACGTACTTATGGGCCGAAAACGGACACCGTGTGCAAAAGTTACGCTAAATTCTTCGTACGCCGACAATTCAAGCGTTCCAAATATGTAAGTGCTCATTATTTTGAAAAATGGCTGAAATCCCTCATACGTCATAACGAAATGGTGGGTTCAATCCAAAATGGTCGCTACATTTCCAAAAAGTTCTTATGGGCCCAAAATGGACACCGTGTGCATAAGTTATGCTCAATTCTTCGAACATCAACAAGCCAAGTGCTCCAAATATGCAAGCGCTAATTCTTTAGAAAAATAGTCGAAATAACTCATACGTCACGGAGAAGTTGTGAGTTCAATCCAAAACGGTCGCTACATTTCCAAAAAGTTCTTATGGGCCCAAAATGGACACCGTGTGCATAAGTTATGCTCAATTCTTCGAACATCAACAAGCCAAGTGCTCCAAATATGCAAGCGCTAATTCTTTAGAAAAATAGTCGAAATCCCTCATGCGTCACGATGAAGTTTTGAGTTCAATCCAAAACGGTCGCTACATTTCGAAAAGTACTTATGGGCCGAAAATGGACACCGTGTGCAAAAGTTATGCTAAATTCTTCGTACGCCGACAATTCATGCGTTCCAAATATACATGTGCTCCTTCTTTTGAAAAATGGCTGAAATCCCTCATACGTCAGGACGAAGTGGCGAGTTCAATCCAAAACGGTCGCTACATTTCGAAAAGTACTTATGGGCCGAAAATGGACACCGTGTGCAAAAGTTATGCTAAATTCTTCGTACGCCGACAATTAAAGCGTTCCAAATATGCAAGTGCTCATTCTTTTGAAAAATGGCCGAAATCCCTCATACGTCACGACGAAGTGGTGGGTTCAATCCAAAACGGTCGCTACATTTCCAAAAAGTACTAATGGGCCAAAAACGGACACCGTGTGCAAAAGTTACGCTAAATTCTTCGTACGCTGCCAATTAAAGCGTTTCAAATATGCAAGTGCTCATTCTTTTGAAAAATGGACGAAATCCCTCATACATCGCGATGAAGTGGTGAGTTCAATCCAAAACGGTCACTACATTTCCAAAAAGTACTTATGGGCCGAAAACGGACACCGTGTGCAAAAGTTACGCTAAATTCTGCGTATGCCGACAATTAAAGCGTTCCAAATATGCAAATGTCCATTCTTTTGAAAAATGGCCGAAATCCCTCATACGTCATGACGAAGTGGTGAGTTTAATCCAAAACGGTTGCTACATTTCCAAAAAGTTCTTATGGGCCCAAAATGGACACCGTGTGCATAAGTTACACTCAATTCTTCGAACGTCAACAATCCAAGCGCTCCAAATATGCAAGTGCTAATTCTTTAGAAAAATAGCCGAAATCGCTCATACGTCCCGACGAAGTTTTGAGTTCAATCCAAAACGGTCGCTACATTTCCAAAAAGACTTATGGCCCGAAAACGGACCCCGTGTGCAAAAGTTACGCTAAATTCTTCGTACGCCGACAATTCAAGCGTTCGAAATATACAAGTGCCCCTTCTTTTGAAAAATGGCCGAAATCCCTCATACGTCACGACGAAGTGGTGAGTTTAATCCAAAACGGTCGCTACATTTCCAAAAGGTTCTTATGGGCCCAAAATGGACAACGTGTGCATAAGTTACGCTCAATTCTTCGAACGTCATTAATCCAAGCGCTCCAAATATGCAAGTGCTAATTCTTTAGAAAAATAGCCAAAATCCGTCATACGTCACGACGAAGTTTTGAGTTTAATCCAAAACGGTCGCTACATTTCCAAAAAGTACTAATGGGCCAAAAACGGACACCGTGTGCAAAAGTTACGCTAAATTCTTCGTACCCCGACAATTCAAGCGTTCAAAATATGCGAGTGCTCCTTCTTTTGAAAAATGGTTGAAATCCCTCATACGTCACGACGAAGTGGTGAGTTCAATCCAAAACGGTCGCTACATTTCCAAAAAGTACTAATGGGCCAAAAACGGACACCGTGTGCAAAAGTTACGCTAAATTCTTCGTACCCCGACAATTCAAGCGTTCAAAATATGCAAGTGCTCCTTCTTTTGAAAAATGGTTGAAATCCCTCATACGTCACGACGAAGTGGTGAGTTCAATCCAAAACGGTCGCTACATTTCCAAAAAGTTCTTAGGGGCCCAAAATAGACACCGTGTGCATAAGTTACGCTCAATTCTCCGAACGTCAACAATCCAAGCGCTGCAAATATGCAAGTGCTAAATCTTTAGAAAAATAGCCGAAATCCCTCATACGTCACGATGAAGTTTTGAGTTCAATCCAAAACGGTCGCTACATTTAGAAAAAGTACTTATGGGCCGAAAACGAACAACGTGTACCAAAGTTACGCTAAATTCTTCGTACGCCGACAATTAAAGCGTTCCAAATATACAAGTGCTCATTCTTTTGAAAAATGGCCGAAATCCCTCATACGTCACGACGAAGTGGTGGGTTCAATCCAAAACGGTCGCTACATTTCCAAAAAGTACTTATGGGCCCAAAACGGACCCCGTGTGCAAAAGTTACGCTAAATTCTTCGTACGCTGACAATTCAAGCGTTCCAAATATACAAGTGCTCCTTCTTTTGAAAAATGGCCGAAATCCCTCATACGTCACGACGAAGTGGTGAGTTTAATCCAAAACGGTTGCTACATTTCCAAAAGGTTCTTATGGGCCCAAAATGGACAACGTGTGCATAAGTTACGCTCAATTCTTCGAACGTCAACAATCCAAGCGCTCCAAATATGCAAGTGCTAATTCTTTAGAAAAATAGCCGAAATCCGTCATACGTCACGACGAAGTTTTGAGTTTAATCCAAAACGGTCGCTACATCTCCAAAAAGTACTAATGGGCCAAAAACGGACACCGTGTGCAAAAGTTACGCTAAATTCTTCGTACGCCGACAATTCAAGCGTTCCAAATATGCAAGTGCTCATTCTATTGAAAATTGGCCGAAATCCCTAATACGTCACGACGAAGTGGTGGGTTCAATCCAAAACGGTCGCTACATTTCCAAAAAGTACTTATGGGCCGAAAACGGACACCGTGAGCAAAAGTCATGCCAAATTCTTCGTACGCTGACAATTAAAGCGTTCCAAATATACAAGTGCTCATTCTTTTGAAAAATGGCCGAAATCCCTCATACGTCACGATGAAGTGGTGAGTTCAAT
>NW_019228308.1:0-4017 GCF_002742605.1 Olea europaea var. sylvestris
CCGCCAATTTCAAACCACAACTGCCTCCAACGGTCATCGCATAACTACCATGCAATTACATGGTATAACTCCATGCGGTCGCACGGAGTTCTTCAAACTGGCCTCTCCAGTTTTGGGGCTCGCATGGCATTCATCTTGGACCTCCGATTTTAGTTTTATTCCACTTTCGTTCCTTGTTTCATTTTCATTCCACACACATGATTCTTTTGATATTGAACAACAATATATATCAATCCCTCATTTGTTCAACATTCAATAAGATCTCATATTCAAAGTATACAATACCCATGCATAAGGATTAAATATCTTTCGATTTGAATCTAACCATAGTGTAATTCAAATAAAGTAAAAGCGAAATCAAAGGTAGTCATAGTTTTGAACCAGTTATTCCATGTGACAATACCGGTTCGAATACACACATGAATACCACGTGTTCTCAAGTTCCTCATAACTTGCTTAGCGCTATTATGGCCTTGCGCTTATCATTTTCAACAATCTTTTAAGAGAGAAACTTTTACTCTCTATTAAGGTCACACCACTTTGAAAATTGTTTAGGTGAAGTTCTTCCAGTACCTTTGTTACTTTTAGAGGTACTTGTGTTTTAGCATTGAACTTCATTAAGAGTTTAAAGCTCAACCCTCATTCCAGTAACAACTAGCATTATTTTAATTAGGATAGGATTATTGCGAATTTTAATAGTGTGCAACTATCCACATATCGAATGGCTTGTTGTTACCCTTTGAACCCGTAGATTACCCTTCAAGTAAACGACAGGTAGGGTTGCCGTCATTGGTGAACCTTTATAGTTTAGGAGTTTCAACCCCATCCTACTCGAAGTAGATGCCACTAAAACTCTATTTAGTGGTCTAAAGTATCCGCTACGTCTTTATGAAAATTATTCCATCTTTGATAATTTCCTTATTAAGTTACGTCTAAGACTTATATGTTTAGACTTCCATTATATGTGACTTAGTATCTTATTAAACATAGTCAGCCAATGATTCATTTGATAGATACAACTTGTCACCGTCAAGAAATCTTTTATGAAGCCACATGCTTCTCACTCACTTTATTTAAAGCTTTATTTATATCCAAACATGATTGGAAGATTTCTATCAATCATTATACTAGTCCATCCCTTTTATGGGTATTCACTTTTCATCACTGAGTCATTACAATGATTTTTAATAGCATGAATATTTTTTAAACATTCAAATTGTTTTGTAAATGCCATAATCAGCCTTTACCCAATTTATTCACCTTAGATTTAGTGTATTCATCCTTATAATTATATATAAGGGTTTTCCATCTTTTCTCTTTTATAGATATATTTCTATGATTAAAAGATTTAGAGAACTTTATCTTTCATATTAAGTTACCCCCACAATTCCTTAATTAGGAATTCTCATGTAATATTGTAATTTTGCATTCACACGTTTTTGAACTTCTCTTATAAATTCACAATTCATGCATCAAGCAATGTTCATTTAGTGAGTTTTGTCCTTTTCCACTAACATGTGTCAAGACCAGATTGAGCAAAATTCTGGTCCGATTTATCCATATAAATTATACACATCGGAAAGGTTCAAAAATCATGGTCTTTGACACACATAGGCAGCCATTTTGGCTATTCAACCGTAGAATCATCATCTATCATTTATTGAATTAAATAAATTATATAGCACTTATCTGGAGTTTCTCCATTTGCAGTAAATTGGATTCAATAATTTCTTTCCAAACGTTCCAGATTTCCTTTTCCAATGAATTGTTGATTTCGGTAGCGGTATTAAATCCGGATTTAGAATTCATACTTGCCTTCATGTGATGTTTTGTCCCATTGAATGTTTCAACCAAAATCTGGACCTCATTAACTTGATCTTACCAAAATGATTTTTGTTTTCCATCGCCTATATCGTTTGAGATTGGTGGGAAATTTACATCAATGGAGAGAATGGAGAAGAAATGATATAGAAAAGTGATCAAGATGATGAAATAGACGTGAAGAACAAACTGAATATGAAATGCTCAAACACGACATTATATCATTGTCCTCAAACGATATTTGCCCCCTCTCGATAATAATTTTTTTGCTTAAAGGGTCTAATGGCAAACGATTTGAATGATTGATTATGCCTTGTTGTAGAAAATCATAAAAGCACAAATGATTTTCTACCCAAACTTGAAGAATACAAGAGGGAAGAATTCAATATGGAAGAAATGATGTTTGATCCTTTTTGTGGAATGAAAATAATGTTTCTCATATGTTTGTAATATGATTTACAATGTATTTGTGAAGACCATCAAACACCTATTTATAGCCATGAAATATTGCCACACGAAATGGTGCCAAAAGGAAGTAAAAATCCGCCAATTTCAAACCACAACTGTCTCCAACGGTCATTGTGTGACTACCATGCGATCACATGGTATAACTCCATGCGGTCACATGGAGTTCTTCAAACTGGCCTCTCCAGTTTCGGGTTTTCGCATGGCCATATTGCTATGCGGTCACATGGCATTCATCTTGGACCTTCGATTTTAGTTTTATTCCACTTCCATTCCTTGTTTCACTTTCATTCCACACACATGATTCTTTTGATGTTGAACAACAATATATATCAAAAATGATAAAAAAGGATGGGCACGGAGATGAACGCAATGAAAATGGACCGGGAATAAACGACTAAAGTGGATGGAGACGGAGATGAAATTGGTGGAAAACAAAGCTTGGAAACAGAGAGTTTTGAGAGATGGAGAAGGGTTGTAGAATAACACCATTTAGTGCTTTGGGTTGGGCTTCAGGTTTAGGTTTTGGGGAGAACGTATTAATTACAGTTGTAATATGTTTTAATTTGTTTTAAGGTATAAATATAATTTGTCCATTTTTTATAGTACCTAGCCTAATTTCCTCTTTTTTAAAAGGGAAAGCCTGTGGGGCTCAGGCACTCAGTTATAAATATATGCCCATTTTATTATGGTCCAGTGTCTAGTTTGGTAACTGAATTTGGAAAAACATTTCAATGGCATAGTTTTTCACAACATGCTTTAGTGTTTGTTTGGTAGCGCTTACCCCATAGAATGCTAAATGTGTTGATAATAAGATGATACTGTAGGTAAATATTAGAGAATCAAATCAAACTGAAGGTCTGTGGATTCACAGTTTCCTTAAATCGAATTCGCCGCCTCACCGGAGTGCAAGAGGTTTTGATTGGTGTTCGATTCCCAGGATACAATCAGTTGTCGATTCACGCTGCACTACGTTAACCGCCTACAAACTAACTGTGATATATTCTATCTCACAAAAAAATTATAAGCACAAGGAAGAACTTGAAAGTGAGAAAAAGAAGATTGTTGCTTAGAGGAAGAAGCTTGCATTTCACTTGTGATTTTCCAACCTAAAGAGACTTCTATTTATACCAATGGAGGAAAAGTAGCTCATTAATCAAGGAGTTAAACCATTCATTGATAAAGGAGTTAAAAACATGATGGGACTTGAGTTACAACATATGAAGAGACTTCTATTCAATATTTTTTCATTCAATTCTAAGCATAGGATAGGAAGCATTTAGCTTTGAACCTTCCCTTGTGAAACCTATCGGGAATTACTAGCAAGCCAGTGGATCTGATGCCTTGAACTGTTTCACCATTTGTGTAAACCAAGACAATAGATCTCACACATGACCATTCTAGTCACAACATAGTTCTTACTGTTGTGTTCGTTTTGGCCATGAACACGTCGCCTGGTTCTGCAAGTGTTTTTTCAAGGATGTAGCCTTGCCAATCCTTATAGAAGCGGCCCCACTTCACACTCACATAGGTGACCTCTTAACTCAGTTTTTCACAACAACGCTTAATGGTCATTAAAAGCATAGCTTAACCTGCATCTTTCAATCACTATGAGCACTATAGGAATGAGCAGAAGAAGAACATTCCCAGTGATTTACACAGATATACATGTTTTGGTTGTCCTTTTGAACCTAGATCCTGGGATCTCCATTCAGCTAGGTTGGGTTTCCA
>NW_019228309.1:0-1935 GCF_002742605.1 Olea europaea var. sylvestris
CGACGCGGTTTTTGTTCACGATCAACAAGTCAAATTTTAGCAAATTTCGACACAGTCGCGAAAAATGACGAAATTTCCCACAGTGCGGTTTTCGTTTCCGATCAACCTGTCAAATTCGGGCCAATTCCGAAACAGTCGCGAAAAATGACGAAATTGCCCCCGGCTAGGTTTTTGTTCCCGATCAAGATGTCAAATTTTAGCCAATTCCGACACAGTCGCGAAAAATGACGAAATTGCCCCCGGCGCGGTTTTTGTTTCCAATCAACCTTTCAAATTTCAGCCAATTCCGACACAGTCGCGAAAAATGACGAAATTACCCCCGACGCGGTTTTTGTTTTCGATCAACCTGTCAAATTTTAGCAAATTCCGACAAAGTCGCAAAAATGACGAAATTGCCCCCGGCGCGATTTTTGTTCCCGATGAACCTGCCAAATTTTAGCCAATTCCGAAACAGTCGCGAAAAATGACGAAATTGCCCCCGGCGCGGTTTTTGTTCCCGATCAACCTGTCAAATTTCAGCCAATTCCGACACAGTCGCGAAAAATGACGAAATTGCCCTCGGCGCGATTTTTGTTCCCAATCAACCTGTCAAATTTTGACCAATTCCGACACAGTCGTGAAAAATGACGAAATTGCCCCCGGCGCGGCTTTTGTTCCCGATCAACCTGTCAAATTTTAGCCAATTCCGACACCGTCGAGAAAAATGACGGAATTGCCCCTGGCGCGGTTTTTGTTCACGATGAACCTGTCAAATTTGTGCCAATTCCGACAAAATCGCGAAAAATGACGAAATTGCCCCCGACGCGGTCTTTGTTTCCGATCAACCTGTCAAATTTTATCCAATTCCGACACAGTCGAGAAAAATGACGAAATTGCCCCTGGCGCGGTTTTTGTTCACGATCAACCTGTCAAATTTTAGCCAATTCCGACACAGTCGCGAAAAATCACGAAATTGCCCCAGGCGCGATTTTTGTTTCCGATCGACCTGTCAAATTTAAGCCAATTTCGACACGGTCGCGAAAAATGACGAAATTGCCCCCAGCGCTGTTTTTGTTCCCGATCAACCAGTCAAATTGTAGCCAATTCCAACACAGTCGCGAAAAGCGACGAAATTACCCCGGGCGCTGTTTTTGTTCACGATCAACCAGTCAAATTGTAGCCAATTCCAACACAGTCGCGAAAAATGTGGAAATTGCCCCCGACGCGATTTTTGTTCACGATCAACAAGTCAAATTTTAGCAAATTTCGACACAGTCGCGAAAAATGACGAAATTTCCACCAGCGCGGTTTTCGTTTTCGATCAACCTGTCAAATTCTGGCCAATTCCGACACAGTCGCGAAAAATGACGAAATTGCCCCCGGCGTGGTTTTTGTTCCCGATCAGCCAGTCAAATTTTGGCCAATTCCGACACAGTCGCGAAAAATGACGAAATTGCCCCCGGCGCGGTTTTTGTTTCCAATGAACCTTTCAAATTTCAGCCAATTCGGACACAGTCACGAAAAATGACGAAATTACCCCCGACGCGATTTTTGTTTTCGATCAGCCTGTCAAATTTTAGCAAATTCCGACACAGTCGCAAAAAATGACGAAATTGCCCCTGGCGCGATTTTTGTTCCCGATGAACCTGTCAAATTTTAGCCAATTCCGAAACAGTCGCGAAAAATGACGAAATTGCCCCTGGCGCGGTTTTTGTTCCCGATCAACCTGTCAAATTTCAGCAAATTCCGACACAGTCGCGAAAAATGACGAAATTGCCCCCGGCGCGATTTTTGTTCCCAATCAACCTGTCAAATTTTGACCAATTCCGACACAGTCGCGAAAAATGACGAAATTGCCCCCGGCGCGATTTTTGTTCCCGATCAACCTGTCAAATTTTGTCCAATTCCGACACAGTCGCGAAAAATGACTAAATTGCCCCCGGCGCGGTTTTTTTT
>NW_019228309.1:2042-4016 GCF_002742605.1 Olea europaea var. sylvestris
CCCCGGGCGCTGTTTTTGTTCCCGATCAACCAGTCAAATTGTAGCCAATTCCAACACAGTCGCGAAAAATGAGGAAATTGCCCCCGACGCGATTTTTGTTCACAATCCACAAGTCAAATTTTAGCAAATTTCGACACAGTCGCGAAAAATGACGAAATTTCCACCAGCTTTGTTTTCGTTTTCGATCAACCTGTCAAATTCTGGCCAATTCCGACACAGTCGCGAAAAATGACGAAATTGCCCCCGGCGTGGTTTTTGTTCCCGATCAGCCAGTCAAATTTTGGCCAATTCCGACGCAGTCGCGAAAAATGACGAAATTGCCCCCGACGCGGTTTTTGTTTCCAATCAACCTTTCAAATTTCAGCCAATTCCGACACAGTCACGAAAAATGACGAAATTACCCCCGACGCGATTTTTGTTTTCGATCAACCTGTCAAATTTTAGCCAATTCCGACGCAGTCGAAAAAATGACGAAATTTGATCCTGGTGCGATTTTTGTTCCCGATGAACCTGATAAATTTGAGCCAATTTCGACAAAATCGCGAAAAATGACGAAATTGCCCCCGACGCGATTTTTGTTTCCGGTCAACTTGTCAAATTTTAGCTAATTCCGACACAGTCGAGAAAAATGACGAAATTGCCCCCGGCGCGGTCTTTGTTTCCGATAAACCGGTCAAATTGTAGCCAATTCCGACACAGTCGCGAAAAATGATGAAATTGCCCCAGGCGCATTTTTTGTTTCCGATCAGCCTGTCAAATTTTGGCCAATTCCGACACAGTCGCGAAAAATGACGAAATTGCCCCCGACGCGATTTTTGTTCCCGATCAACAAGTCAAATTTTAGCAAATTTCGACACAGTCGAGAAAAATGACGAAATTTCCCCCAGCGCGGTTTTCGTTTCCGATCAACCTGTCAAAATCTTGCCAATTCCGACACAGTCGCGAAAAATGACGAAATTGCCCCCGACGCGATTTTTGTTCCCGATCAACAAGTCAAATTTTAGCAAATTTCGACACAGTCGAGAAAAATGACGAAATTTCCCCCAGCGCGGTTTTCGTTTCCGATCAACCTGTCAAAATCTTGCCAATTCCGACACAGTCGCGAAAAATGACGAAATTGCCCCCGACGCGATTTTTGTTCCCGATCAACAAGTCAAATTTTAGCAAATTTCGACACAGTCGAGAAAAATGACGAAATTTCCCCCAGCGCGGTTTTCGTTTCCGATCAACCTGTCAAAATCTTGCCAATTCCGACACAGTCGCGAAAAATGACGAAATTGCCCCCGGCGTGGTTTTTGTTCCCGATCAACCTGTCAAGTTTTGGCCAATTTCGACACAGTCGCGAAAAAGGACGAAATTGCCCCCGGCGTGGTTTTTGTTCCCGATCAACCTGTCAAGTTTTGGCCAATTTCGACACAGTCGCGAAAAAGGACGAAATTGCCCCCGGCGTGGTTTTTGTTCCCGATCAACCTGTCAAGTTTTGGCCAATTTCGACACAGTCGCGAAAAAGGACGAAATTGCCCCCGGCGTGGTTTTTGTTCCCGATCAACCTGTCAAGTTTTGGCCAATTTCGACACAGTCGCGAAAAAGGACGAAATTGCCCCCGGCGTGGTTTTTGTTCCCGATCAACCTGTCAAGTTTTGGCCAATTTCGACACAGTCGCGAAAAAGGACGAAATTGCCCCCGGCGTGGTTTTTGTTCCCGATCAACCTGTCAAGTTTTGGCCAATTTCGACACAGTCGCGAAAAAGGACGAAATTGCCCCCGGCGTGGTTTTTGTTCCCGATCAACCTGTCAAATTTTGTCCAATTCCGACACAGTCGCGAAAAATGACGAAATTGCCCCCGGCGTGGTTTCTGTTGCCGATGAGCCTGTCAAATTTTAGCCAATTCCGAAACAGTCGCGAAAAATGACGAAATTGCCCCCGGCGCGGTTTTTGTTCCCAATCAACCTGTCAAATTTTAGCCAATTCCGA
>NW_019228310.1:0-4016 GCF_002742605.1 Olea europaea var. sylvestris
GGTGTCCCCCCCCCCCCCTTCTTTTTTCATACAACCAAAGTCAGAAATTTTCACTTACATAAAGGGTTTAAAGGAGCCAAAAATGGGGGAAAATTCAAATGATTACGTAACCTAAATAAAGAAAGACACTGAAATCTCCCTTGTATGACAAAATTTCCACACTCACGCTTACAAACCCCAAATAAATAAGACAGGAAAATTCTAGATTCAAGAAGCCCTAATAATAAATTTTTATTTTTCTGTTAAAAATATAAAATTAAGAGAAATGGGCAACAAAAATCCTATAAGAAAAATCCTTAAACTACACAAAAGTAACTACATATACATCAACTAGATGCTCAAAAGAAAAAAACAGGGGAGAATTTTTATTTTTTTAAAAAAAAAAAAAATTCACTGTATAATATCAAAATTTTGCAAAACATATGAATAAAAAAGAAAAATTCCAACAAAATTAATAATTATATACCAGCAAGACAAGGCAGGCAAGAGATTTTTGAGCAGCCAAAATGGTTTGAACCGCTATTGCTTCCACAAATGAGCAGGCTATTAGCTCCTCTTTCATAGCACTTACATTAGAGTTCAATTTACTAACCTCCATTTTGCCCAAGAATTGCCTAAAATTACAGTAAAAAAACAGAGGTTTAAGAGAGAGAAACTATGAAGGCTTTTTTAGAGAGAGGATTCTAGGGTAGGGCTTATTTTCGATTTATGTCCAAAGGGCTGTATTGGGAAAACGAAATTTTTCAAGAAGGGTATATATGAACGACTTCCAATATATTATGGGTTAAAATGAATATTTAAATTCTTAAGTGGCTTAAGTTAAATTAGTTTTAAGTTTTTGAAATTGGAATCTGGGTTCATCCGATGTGTCGTTACTCCGTGCACTGTTGAAGTTTTGTTATAGGTTTCACGCGCTTTGAAGACGGCGAAATCACGGATTTCTTCTAGCTAATTGTTATGTAAGATCTACTCAGTAATTGGCTGTGCGTATACGCGCGTTGAGAGGAGAATGGCATTCGGGACCAGATTTCACCCGGACCCGGGACTCCCTTCCTGGCTCGCCAACCGGTGGATTGTCTTATGGATAATGGCCTTATGCGAGCAGACAGCCTGCTTTAACTAGATGAGGTAATAAATTTAATCTTTTTGTTTTTAAATAATTAACAATGAAAAATTATTTCGTGTGTAATTTTATTTAGCCCTTGTTTGTTTCCCATTATTTGACTATTAAAATAAAAAATATGATCGTTATCTATCACATCAAACTACTATATTTGAATTTCTATATTTTGTATGAGGCCGTAACGACTATATTTTTCATTTTTATTCGTATTCTTATATTAATGAAAAACAAACGGGGCCTTAGTCTATTTTATCCATAGACGATCCTAGTCCTAGAAAAATTAGGAGGGTTGTCATGAATTATTGATACGTTCCAAAAAAAACTTTACTTGTTTATGTTGAATCAAGTGTTGAGATTAGGTAAAAAAAAATCATCCATTCACTAAAAAATTGACAAATTTAAAAAATGACAAAAGAGTCTTTCCAAGTTTTCTCATTCAGAATTGAAATGATAAAATAATTAAAAAAGAAATTAAAAACTGATAAACAACAAAAATTTTGTTTATCATATGGCTGTTAAAATAACAATAAGTTCTTGAGACCCATCTTAAAAGGTCAACCTTGATTTGATAATACCAATCTTGGAATATACTTGCTCATTTGAGCTTATCGACCTATGATACTAAATTGAGTTTTGTGGTTTCATTTAAAATTTTCATTATTGTTTAAAGGAGTAGCTCGAAAACTAACATTGGTCATAAATGTAGATTCATCCTCCCACCTCTACCATGTCCACCTAAAAGGGAATCCAACACAATCGATCAAATATAAACTCCTAAGCCCGGGCCCAATTCAAGTCAACCTACGGTCTTAAAATAATCACCTAAACTACATAGCAAGGAAAGAGTGAATCTCAAGTTGAATTTTGCATATAACTTGCCTCCGTCATTTGAAGTTGGCGTGTTTATTACTTGAGTCGAGTTGTTACCTTTTATATGGTGAGTCGAGCTTTTATTATGGACATTCAACTCATTATGTAATGAAAGTAGAAGTTTTTAGGAGTGTACATTTTTCTCAATGACAGTATGTTAATGTGCTATTAGGCTATGCTAGAACTTTTTTATTATTTAAAAGTTAATATTGTCTAATTCACGTTACCGAACAAACTATAAATGACCTGTCAAAATAAAAATTTGATAGTCTTGCAATATCTTAAGCTTTCCTGAAAAAAGCTGTCTATGTAGAGCCTTTCACATATGAAGAATGTGTCTGAAAATTTGAAATATCAGCAGATCTTTTGTTATAAAATTTGGAAACAAGATCCTGATCTTGATCATAATTGGGGGACTGAAGAATTTCCAAACTAAAATGTATTGATTAATTAATGCAATAATCTTAACAAGATTCTATACAAGTGACAAATTTTGTCACTTATCCCTCTTTCTTTATTTGGTCTAATTTTAAGTGTCCAAATAAGTATTTGTAGCAGATGTCAAAGCTCATTTAGGTTCCGTTTGATCCACATTATTTGGAAAAATATATATATTCTTAGACAGTGATTTGATATCTTTTCAACCACACCTTCTTCAATAAAATAATATTACATATAAATTCAAATTTTTTTCTTATTTTTAACCACATATTTTTCATCAATACACTATTCAAAAATGCATTCTTGTAGCTCAAACAAGGGCTTAAATTGTCCTCCAGATAATAAAATTTTGCTGAATATTGTTGTTTATTGGCATGAATTGCTTATTTCCAACAGATTCATTCATTTCACTTTGACAGAATCCCCAATACAGCTAATCATATTTGCTGTGTCAAAGTGCCAATTATATACACATAGTTCACTTGCTAGGATCTCCATGTATAAAACATTAATTCCACATGAAAACTATGAAACTTCGTCAGATGAAGATGAGCAAGAACGATACCTGGCAACGGAAATTTGACCTTCTTAAGCAACAAATAAAGTTGAGAATTCAGAATCTTGATTCAAAAAACCTCTAGATATTTGATAAGAAAAGCAAACATGGTTTAAGGCACTAGGGGATTGTAAGTACAGAGTTCAAATCCTACGATAGGCAGATTAAATACTGTTTCTGAGATGTGCAGAAATCGAAGGAACAGGGGCGGAGCCAGAACATGATATTAGAATGGGCTGAAATTTAAAAATATTTAAATGAACTCACACCACAAGATGCTAAACTCATGACATTCATGACAAAGAATGTATAACACTCAATTAAATAAAAGAACTCTAAATGTTTTATTATAGGAGGTCTCACTAAATCTTTTTATCTTACCAAATAAAAAATTGACCCTTACATTAAAAAATATAAACTAATTGAACCATGACAAGAATAAATAAAGGATACATCGACCAATGAAAAATTAAGAAACTATTTGATGAATACTGTTCTAAATAAATGTATAATGACTAGTATTTAAAAACAATTGAAAGCCTTTTTCGAAAATATGTAATCAATAGTATATCACTATATGTTATTGTCTCAAAATACCGTTTGGTATGGATAATAATCTTTTGTATCACTTCATTTCATAGTGAGTGATGAGTCACACCCAAAAAGAAAAATCGACTGAGAATTATGAAGGTCTAACGAAATTAGATTTAATTCATGTCCATATTTAGCTTAGTTTCAAGAATATACGTATATATA
The DNA here is from genome assembly GCF_002742605.1 of Olea europaea var. sylvestris. NCBI lineage: Eukaryota > Viridiplantae > Streptophyta > Magnoliopsida > Lamiales > Oleaceae > Olea > Olea europaea. The sequence continues at coordinate 3,747 of NW_019228310.1, forward strand.
GATTAATTAATAGATAAAATAACAAATATTCTTTTTATCAACAAGATCAAATTTATAGCAAGTTATTTATTTTGATCATAATATCTATTTCATAGTCAAAATAATTATTTTTTCTTATAAGCATGGATAGATAATATAGGAAAACATATGTAGAAATAAAATTGAATTACTTTTGAGCTTAACAAAACATGTAGGGTGTATTTGATTACATTTATTTTTCATGAAAAATATCGATTTTTCACCCAAAATCCTACTTGAAGTGTTTGATTG
>NW_019228311.1:0-4015 GCF_002742605.1 Olea europaea var. sylvestris
CAAATTTGATGCCATTCCAACGAAGTCGAGAAAAATGACGAAATTGCCCCCGGGGCGATTTTTGTTTCCGATCAACCGGCCAATTTTGAGACCATTCCGACACAGTCGAGAAAAATGACGAAATTGCCCCCGGCGCGATTTTTGTTTCCGATCAACCAGTCAAATTTGAGCCCATTCTGACACAGTCGCGAAAAATGACGAAATTGCCCCCTGCGGGATTTTTGTTCCCGATAAACCTGTCAAATTTGAGCCCATTTCGACGAAGTCGAGAAAAATGACGAAATTGCCCCCGGGGCAATTTTTGTTTCCGATCAACCGGCCAAATTTGAGCCCATTCCGACACAGTCGAGAAAAATGACGAAATTGCCCCCGGCGCGATTTTTGTTTCCGATCAACCAGTCAAATTTTAGCCAATTCCGACACAGTCGTGAAAAATGACGAAATTGCACCAGGCACGATTTTTGTTTCCGATCAACCTGTCAAATTTGAGGCCTTTCCGACACAGTCGAGAAAAATGTCGAAATTGCCCCCGGCGAGATTTTTTTTTCCGAACAACCTGTCAAATTTTAGCCAATTCCGACACAGTCGGGAAAAATGACGAAATTTTCCCGGCGTGATTTTTGTTTCCGATCAACCTGTCAAATTTGAGCCCATTCCGACACAGTCGAGAAAAATGACGAAATTGCACCTGGCGCGATTTTTATTTCAGATCAAACAGCCAAAGTTCAGCCGATTCCGACACAGTCGAGAAAAATGACGAAATTGCCCCCGGCGCGGATTTTGTTTCCGATCAACAAGTGAAATTTCAGCCAATTCCGACAATGTCGCGAAAAATGACGAAATTACACCCGGTGCGATTTTTGTTCCCGATAAACCTGTCAAATTTCGGCCAATTTCGACACATTCGAGAAAAATGACGAAATTACCTCGGCGGGATTTTTGTTTTCGATCAACCAGTCAAATTTGAGCCCATTCCGACACAGTCGAGAAAAATTACGAAATTGCCGCCGGCGCGATTTTTATTTCCGATCAAACTACCAAATTTCAGCCAATTCCGACACAGTCGAGAAAAATGACGAAATTGCCGCCGGCACGATTTTTATTTTCGATCAAACTGCCAAATTTCAGCCAATTCCGACACAGTCGAGAAAAATGACGAAATTGCCCCCGGCGCGGTTTTTGTTTCCGATCAACCAGTCAAATTTTAGCCAATTCCGACACAGTCGCGGAAAATGACGAAATTACACCCAGGGCGATTTCTGTTTCCTTTCAACAAGTCAAATTTGAGCCCATTCCGACACAGTCGCGAAAAATGACGAAATTGCTCCCGGCACGATATTTGTTCCTGATAAACCTGTCAAATTTGGGCCCACTCCGACACAGTCGAGAAAAATGACGAAATTCCCCCCGGCGCGATTTTTGTTTCCGATCAACCTGTCAAATTTTAGTCCATTCCGACACAGTCGAGAAAAATGACGAAATTTCCCCGGCACGATTTTTGTTTCCGATCAATCTGTCAAGCTTTAGCCAATTCCGACACAGTCGCGAAAAATGACGAAATTGCCCCCGCGCGATTTTTGTTTCCGATCAACCTGTCAAATTTGAGCCCATTCTGACACTTACGAGAAAAATGACGAAATTGCCCCCGGCGCGGTTTTTGTTTCCGATCAACAAGTCAAATTTCCGCCAATTCCGACAATGTCGCGAAAAATGACGAAATTACCCCCGACGCGGTTTTTGTTTCTGATCAACCTGTCAAATTTCAGCAAATTCCGACACAGTCGCAAAAAATGACGAAATTGCCCCCGGCGCGCTTTTTGTTTCCGATCAACCTGTCAAATTTTAGTCCATTCCTACACAGTCGGGAAAAATGACGAAATTGCCCCCGGCGCGCTTTTTGTTTCCGATCAACCTGTCAAATTTGAGCCCATTCCTACACAGTAGTGAAAAATGACGAAATTGCCCCCGGCGCGATTTTTTGTTTCTGATCAACCTGTCAAATTTCAGCAAAATCCGACACAGTCGAGAAAAATGACGAAATTGCCCCCGACGCGATTTTTGTTTCCGATCAACCAGTCAAATTTTAGCCAATTCCGACACAGTCGCGAAAAATGACGAAATTACACCCGGCTCTATTTTTGTTCCCGATCAACCTGTCAAATTTGAGCCCATTCCGACACAGTCGCGAAAATTGTCGAAGTTACACCTGGCTCGATTTTTGTTTCCTATCAACAAGTCAAATTTGAGCCCATTCCGACACAGTCGAGAAAAATGACGAAATTACCCTCGACGCGATTTTTGTTTCCCTTCAACCTGTCAAATTTTAGTCAAATCCGACACAGTCGAGAGAAATGACGAAATGGCCGCCGGCGCGATTTTTGTTTCCGATCAACATGTCAAATTTGAGCCCATTCCGACACAGTCGAGAAAAATGACGAAATTACCCTCGACGCGATTTTTGTTTCCCTTCAACTTGTCAAATTTTAGTCAAATCCGACACAGTCGCGAAAAATGACGAAATTACGCCTGGCGCACTTTTTATTTCCGATCAACCTGCCAAATTTCAGCCAATTCCGACACAGTCGCGAAAAATGAGGAAATTGACCCCAGCGCGATTTTTATTTCCGATCAACCTGCCATATTTAAGCCCATTCCGACACGGTCGCGTAAAATGACGAAACTGCCACGGCGCGATTTTTGTTTCTGATCTACCAGTCAAATTTTAGACCATTCCGACACAGTCGTGAAAAATGACGAAATTGCCCCCGGCGGGATTTTTGTTTCCGATCAACTAGTCAAATTTTAGCCCATTTCGACACAGTCGCGAAAAATGACGAAATTACCCCCGGCGCGATTTTTGTTTCCGATCTACCCGTCAAATTTTAGACCATTCCGACACAGTCGTGAAAAATGACGAAATTGCCCCCGGCACGATTTTTATTTCCGATCAAGCAGCCAAATTTTAGCCCATTTCGACACAGTCGCGGAAAATGACGGAATTGCGGCCGGCGCGATTTTTATTTCCGATCAACCTGCCAAATTTAAGCCCATTCCGACACAATCGCGTAAAATGACGAAATCGCCCCCGGCGCGATTTTTGTTTCCGATCAACTAGTCAAATTTTAGCCCATTTCGACACAGTCGCGAAAAATGACGAAATTGCCCCCGGCGTGGTTTTTATTTCCGGTCAACCTGCCAAATTTAAGCCAATTCCGACACAGTCGCGAAAAAAGACGAAATTGCCACGACGCGGTTTTTGTTTCCGATCTACCAGTCAAATTTTAGCCCATTTCGACACAGGCGCGAAAAATGACGAAGTTGTCCCCGGCGCGATTTTTATTTCCGATCATCCAGTTAAATTTTAGCCAATTTCGACACAGTCGCGAAAAATGACGAAATTGCCCTCGGTGCGATTTTTATTTCCGATCAACCTGCTAAATTTAAGCCCATTCCGACACAGTCGCGAAAAATGACGAAATTGCCCTCGGTGCGATTTTTATTTCCGATCAACCTGCTAAATTTAAGCCCATTCCGACACAGTCGCGAAAAATGACGAAATTGCCCTCGGTGCGATTTTTATTTCCGATCAACCTGCTAAATTTAAGCCCATTCCGACACAGTCGCGAAAAATGACGAAATTGCCCTCGGTGCGATTTTTATTTCCGATCAACCTGCTAAATTTAAGCCCATTCCGACACAGTCGCGAAAAATGACGAAATTGCCCTCGGTGCGATTTTTATTTCCGATCAACCTGCCAAATTTAAGCCCATTCCGACACGGTCGCGTAAAATGACGAAATTGCCCCCGGCACGATTTTTGTTTCCGATCTACCAGTCAAATTTTTGTCCGTTTCGACACAGTCGCGAAAAATGACGGAATTGTCCCCGGCGCGATTTTTATTTCCGATCAACCTACCAAATTTAAGCCCATTTCGACACAGTCGGGAAAAAAGACGAAACTGCCACGGCGCGGTTTTTGTTTCCGTTCTACCAGTCAAGTTTTAGCCCATTTCGAT
>NW_019228312.1:0-4015 GCF_002742605.1 Olea europaea var. sylvestris
TGAAATCCAAAACCACTTTTCAATTGCTCCATTTCAATCAAATTAGACTAGCAGTTTGCCGAAATACGAGCAAACTTGAAGTTATCATGAAAACAAAAACCAATTTTCATTGGGTCGATTCCAATCGAATTAGGCTAGCAATTCGTCAAAAACAAACAAACCCGAAGTTAAAATGAAATCAAAAACCACTTTTCAAATGGTTCGATTCCAATCGAATTAGACTAGCAAATTGTCGAAAACGATCAAACCCGAAGTCATCATGAAATCAAAAACAACTTTTCATTGGCTCGATTCCAATCGAATTAGACTAGCAATTCGACAAAAACAAACCAACCCGAAGTTATCGTCAAATCAAAAACCAATTTTCATTGGCTCGATTCCAATCGAATCAGACTAACGACTTGTCGAAAATGATCAAACCCGAAGTTTTCATGAAATCAAAAACCACTTTTCATTGGCTTGATTCCAATCATATTAGACTAGCAATTCTCCAAAAAAGAACAAAGACGACGTTATCATGAAATCAAAAACCACTTTTCATCGGCTCGATTCCAATCGAATTAGACTAGCCATTCGCCAAAAATGAACAAACCCAAAGTTATCGTGAAATCAAAAGCCACTTTTCGTCGGCTCGATTCCAATTGAATTTGACTAGCAGTTTTCCAAAAATGAACAAACCCGAAGTTATAATGAAATCAAAAATCACTTTTCATTCGCTAGATTCCAATAGAATTAGACTAGCAATTCTCCAAAAATGAAAGAACTCGAAGTTATCTGGAAATCAAAATCACTTTTCATTGGCTCGACTCCAAACAAATTAGACTAGCAGTTCGTCGAAAAAAACAAGCCCGAAGTTATCATGAAATCAAAAATCACTTTTCATTGGCTCGATTCCAATCGAATTAGACCAGCAATTCGCCAAAAACGAACAAGCCCTAAGTTTCATAAAATCAAAAACCACTTTTTATTGGTTTAATTCCAATCGAATTAGACTAGCAATTTGTCGAAAACGATCAAACCCGAAGTCATCATGAAATCAAAAACAACTTTTCATTGGGTCGATTCCAATCGAATTAGACTAGCAACTTGCCGAAAATGATCAGACCCAAAGTTTTCATGAAATCAAAAACCACTTTTCATTGGCTCGATTCCAATTGAATTAGACTAGCAATTCTCTAAAAAAGAAGAAAGCCGACGTTATCATGAAATCAAAAATCACTTTTCATTGGCTTGATTAGAACCAAATTAGACTAGCGATTCGCCAGAAACGAACAAACCCGAAGTTATCGTGGAATCAAAAATCACTTTTCGTTGGCTCGATTCCAATCGAATTTGACTAGTAGTTTGCCAAAAATGAACAAACCCGAAGTTATCATGAAATCAAACACCACTTTTCATTAGCCCGATTCCAATCGAATCAGACTAATAATTTGCCAAAAATGAAAAGACCCAAAGTTATCATGAAATCGAAAACAACTTTTCATTAGCTCGATTCCAATCTAATTAGGCAAGCAATTCGTCGAAAACAAACAAACCCGAAGTAATCATGAAATTAAAAACCACTTTTCATTGGCTCTCCATTCCAATCGAATAAAACTAGCAATTTGCCGAAAACGAACAGACCCGAATTTATCATGAAAACAAAAATTACTTTTCATTGGCTCGATTCCAATCGAATTAGACTAGCAATTTGCCAAAAACGAAGAAACCCGAAGTTATCATGAAATCAAAAGCCACTTTACATTGGCTCGATTCCAATCGAATTAGACTAGCAATTTGCCAAAAATGATCAAACCGAAGTTTTCATGAAATCAAAAATTAGTTTTCATTTGCTCGATTCCAATCGTATTACACTGGCAATTCGACAAAAACGACCCAACCCGAATTTATCAGGAAATCTAAAACCACTTTTCATTGGCTCGATTCCAATCAAATTAGACTAGCAATTTGCTGAAAATGATAAAACCCGAAGTTTTCATGGAATCAAAAATCATTCATTGGCTCGATTCCAATCGCATTAGACTAGCAATTCGCCAAAAAACAACAAACCCGAAGTTATCGTGAAATCAAAAACCACTTTTCATTGCCTCGATTCCAATCGAATTAGACTAGCAACTTGTCGAAAATGATCAAACCCAAAGTTTTCATGAAATCAAAAACCACTTTTCATTGGCTCGATTCCAATCGAATTAGACTAGCAATTCTCCAAAAAAGAACAATGACGGTGTTATCATTAAATCATAAACCACTTTTCATTGGCTTGATACGAATCGAATTAGAGTAGCGATTCGCCAAAAAGAACAAACCCGAAGTTATTGTGAAATCAAAAACCACTTTTCCTTGGCTCGATTCCAATCGAATTTGACTAGTAGTTTGCCAAAAATGAACAAACCTGAAGTTATAATGAAATCAAAAATCACTTTTCATTAGCTAGATTCCAATCGAACTAGACTAGCAATTCGCCAAAAATGAATTAACCCGAAGTTGTCTAGAAATCAAAATCAGTTTTCATTGGCTTGATTCCAAACGAATTAGACTAGCAATTCGTCGAAAAAAAAAGCTCAAAGTTATCATGAAATCAAAAATCACTTTTCATTGGCTCGATTCCAATCGAATTAGACCAGCAATTCTCCAAAAATGAACAAGCCCGAAGTTTTCATGAAATCGAAAACCACTTTACATTGGCTCGATTCCTATCGAATTAGACTAACAATTTGTCGAAAACGATCAAACCCGAAGTCATCATGAAATCACAAACAACTTTTCATTGGGTCCATTCCAATCGAATTAGACTAGCAATTCGATATAAATAAACCAACCCAAAGTTATCATGAAATCAAAAACCAATTTTCATTGGCTCGATTCCAATCGAATTAGACTAGCAACTTGCCGAAAATGATCGAACCCGAAGTTTTCATGAAATCAAAAACCACTTTTCATTGGCTCGATTCCAATCGAATTAGACTAGCAATTCTCCAAAAACGAACAAAGCCGACGTTATCATGAAATCAAAAATCACTTTTCATTGGCTTGATTAGAATCGAATTAGACTAGCGATTAGCCAAAAACGAACAAACCTGAAGTTATCGTGAAATCAAAAACCACTTTTCCTTGGCTCGATTCCAATCGAATTTGACTAGTAGTTTGCCAAAAATGAACAAACCCGAAGTTATAATGAAATCAAAAATCACTTTTCATTAGCTAGATTCCAATCGAATTAGACTAGCAATTCGCCAAAATGAATGAACCCGAAGTTATCTAGAAATCAAAATCACTTTTCATTGGCTCGATTCCAAAAGTATTAGACTAGCTGTTCATCGAAAAAAACAAGCCCGAAGTTATCATGAAATCAAAAACCACTTTTCATTGGCTCGATTCCAATCGAATTAGACTAGCAATTCGCCAAAATGAATGAACCCGAAGTTATCTAGAAATCAAAATCACTTTTCATTGGCTCAATTCCAAACGTATTAGACTAGCTGTTCATCGAAAAAAACAAGCCCGAAGTTATCATGAAATCAAAAACCACTTTTCATTGGCTCGATTCCAATCGAATTAGGCTACCAATTTGCCGAAACGAATAAACCCGAAGTTATCATGAAAATAAGAACCATTTTTCATTGGCTCGATTCCAATCGAATTAGACTAACAGTTCGCCAAAAGCAAACAAACAGGAAGTTATCATGAAAACAAAAGCCACTTTTCATTAGCTCGATTCCAATCGAATTAGACAAGCCATTCGTTAAAAAGAAACAAACCTAAATTTATCATCAAATCAAAAACCACTTTTCCTTGGCTCGATTCCAATCGAATTAGGCCAGCAATTCGCCCAAAATAAACAAGCCCGAAGTTTTCATGAAATAAAAAAAAGAACTTTTCATTGGCTCGATTCCAATCGAATTGGACTAGCAATTCGCTAAAAACAAACAAACCTAAAGTTATCATGAAATAAAAAACCATTTTTCATTGGCTCGATTCCAGTCGAATTAGACTAGCAATTCGCCAAAAACGAACA
>NW_019228313.1:0-4014 GCF_002742605.1 Olea europaea var. sylvestris
TATGAGGGATTTCGGCCATTTTTCGAAAGAACGAGCATTTGCATATTTGGAATGCTTGGTGAGTCGCCGTAATAAGAATTGAGAGTAACTTTTGCACACGGTGTCCGTTTTGGGCCCATAAGTACTTTTTGAAAATGTAGAGACCCTTTTGGATTGAACTCACAACTTCGTCGCGACGATGAGGGATTTCGGCCATTTTTCGAAAGAACGAGCACTTGCGTAATTGGAACGCTTGGAGAGTCCGCGTAAGAAGAATTGAGCGTAACTTTTGCACACGGTGTCCGTTTTGGGTCAATAAGTACTTTTTGGAAATGTAGCGACCCTTTTGGATTGAACTCACAACTTCGTCGCGTCGTATGAGGGATTTCGGCCATTTTTCGAACGAACGAGCACTTGCATATTTGGAACGCTTGGAGAGTCGACGTAAAGAAGAATTGAGCATAACTTTTGCACACGGTGCCCGTTTTGGGCCCATAAGTACTCTTTGGAAATGTAGCGACCCTTTTGGATTGAACTCACAACTTCGTCGCGACGTCTGAGGGATTTCGGCCATTTTTCGAAAGAACGAGCACTTGCGTATTTGGAACGCTTGGAGAGTCGGCGTAAGAAGAATTGAGCGTAACTTTTGCACACGGTGTCCGTTTTGGGCCCATAAGTACTTTTTGGAAATGTAGCGACCCTTTTGGATTGAACTCACAACTTCATCGTGACGTATGAGCGATTTCGGCCATTTTTCGAAACAACGAGCACTTACATATTTGGAACGCTTGGAGAGTCGGCGTAAGAAGAATTGAGCGTAACTTTTGCACACGGTGTCCGTTTTGGGCCCATAAGTACTTTTTGGAAATGTAGCGACCCTTTTGGATTGAACTCACAACTTCATCGTGACGTATGAGCGATTTCGGCCATTTTTCGAAACAACGAGCACTTACATATTTGGAACGCTTGGAGAGTCGGCGTAAGAAGAATTGAGCGTAACTTTTGCACACGGTGTCCGTTTTGGGCCCATAAGTAATTTTTGGAAATGTAGCGACCCTTTTGGAATGAACTCACAACTTCGTCGCGACGATGAGGGATTTCGGCCATTTTTCGAAAGAACGGGCACTTGCGTAATTGGAACGCTTGGAGAGTCGGCGTAAGAAGAATTGAGCGTAACTTTTGCACACGCTGTCCATTTTGGGTCCGTAAGTACTTTTTCGAAATGTAGCGACCCTTTGGGATTGAACTCACAACTTCGTCGCGACGTATGAGGGATTTCGGCCATTTTTCGAAAGAACGAGCACTTGCATATTTGAAACGCTTGAAGAGTCGGCGTAAGAAGAATTGAGCGTAACTTTTGCACACGGTTTCCGTTTTGGGCCCATAAGTACTTTTTGGAAATGTAGCGACCCTTTTTGGATTGAACTCACCAGTTCGTCGTGACGTATGAGGGATTTTGGCCATTTTTTGAAAGAATGAGCACTTGCATATTTGGAATGCTTGGTAAGTCACCGTAATAAGAATTGAGCGTAACTTTTGCACACGGTGTCCGTTTTGGTCCCATAAGTACTTTTTGAAAATGTAGCGACCCTTTTTGGATTGAACTCACCACTTCGTCGTGTCGTAGGAGGGATTTCGGCCATTTTTCGAACGAACGAGCACTTGTAAATTTGGAACGCTTGGAGAGTCGGCGTAAGAAGAATTGAGCGTAACTTTTGCACACGGTGTCCGTTTTGGGCCCATAAGTAATTTTTGAAAATGTAGCGACCCTTTTTGGATTGAACTCCCCACTTCGTCGTGACGTATGAGGGATTTCGGCCATTTTTCGAAAGAACGAGCACTTGCATATTTGGAACGCTTGGAGAGTCGGCGTAAGAAGAATTGAGCGTAACTTTTGCACACGGTGTCCGTTTTGGGCCCATAAGTAATTTTTGGAAATGTAGCGACCCTTTTGGATTGAACTCACAATTCGTCGTGACGTATGTGGGATTTTTGCCATTTTTCGAAACAACGAGCACTTGCATATTTGGAACGCTTGGAGAGTCAACGTAACAAGAATTGAGCGTAACTTTTGCACATGGTGTCCGTTTTGGGCCCATAAGTAATTTTTGAAAATGTAGCGACCCTTTTTGGATTGAACTCACCACTTCGTCGTGACGTATGAGGGATTTCGGCCATTTTTCGAATGAACGAGCACTTGCATATTTGGAATGCTTGGTGAGTCGCCGTAATAAGAATTGAGCGTAACTTTTGCTCATGTTGTCCGTTTTGGTCCCATAAGTAATTTTTGAAAATGTAGCGACCCTTTTGGATTGAGCTCACAACTTCGTCGTGACGTATGAGGGATTTCGGCCATTTTTCGAATGAACGAGCACTTGCATATTTGGAATGCTTGGTGAGTCGCCGTAATAAGAATTGAGCGTAACTTTTGCTCATGTTGTCCGTTTTGGTCCCATAAGTAATTTTTGAAAATGTAGCGACCCTTTTGGATTGAGCTCACAACTTCGTCGTGACGTATGAGGGATTTCGGCCATTTTTCGAATGAACGAGCACTTGCATATTTGGAATGCTTGGTGAGTCGCCGTAATAAGAATTGAGCGTAACTTTTGCTCATGTTGTCCGTTTTGGTCCCATAAGTAATTTTTGAAAATGTAGCGACCCTTTTGGATTGAGCTCACAACTTCGTCGTGACGTATGTGGGATTTTTGCCATTTTTCGAAACAACGAGCAATTGCATACTTGGAACGCTTGGAGAGTCGGCGTAAGAAGAGTTGAGCGTAACTTTTGCACGAGGTGTCCGTTTTGGGCCCATAAGTACTTTTTGGAAATGTAGCGACCCTTCTGGATTGAACTCACAACTTCGTCGCGACGTATGAGGGATTTCGGTCATTTTTCGAAAGAACGAGCACTTGCATATTTTGAACGCTTGGAGAGTCGGCGTAAGAGGAATTGAGCGTAACTTTTGCACACGGTGTCCGTTTTGGGCCCATACGTACTTTTTGGAAATGTAGCGACCCTTTTGGATTGCACTCACAACTTCGTCGTGACGATGAGGGATTTCGGCCATTTTTCGAAAGAACGAGCACTTGCGTGATTGGAACGCTTGGAGAGTCGGCGTAAGAAGAATTGAGCATAACTTTTGCACACGGTGTCCGTTTTGGGTCCATAAGTACTTTTTGGAAATGTGGCGACCCTTTTGGATTGAACTCACAACTTCGCCGTGTCGTATGAGGGATTTCGGCCATTTTTCGAACGAACGAGCACTTGCATATTTGGAACGCTTGGAGAGTCGGCGTAAGAAGAATTGAGCATAACTTTTGCACACGGTGTCCGTTTTGGGTCCATAAGTACTTTTTGGAAATGTGGCGACCCTTTTGGATTGAACTCACAACTTCGCCGTGTCGTATGAGGGATTTCGGCCATTTTTCGAACGAACGAGCACTTGCATACTTGGAACGCTTGGAGAGTCGGCGTAAGAAGAATTGAGCATAACTTTTGCACACGGTGTCCGTTTTGGGTCCATAAGTACTTTTTGGAAATGTGGCGACCCTTTTGGATTGAACTCACAACTTCGCCGTGTCGTATGAGGGATTTCGGCCATTTTTCGAACGAACGAGCACTTGCATACTTGGAACGCTTGGAGAGTCGGCGTAAGAAGAATTGAGCGTAACTTTTGCACACGGTGTCCGTTTTGGGCCCATAAGTACTTTTTGAAAATGTAGCGACCCTTTTGGATTGAACTCACAATTCGTCGTGACGTAATTAGGATTTTTGCATTATTTCGAAACAACGAGCACTTGCATATTTGGAACGCTTGGAGAGTCGACGTAACAAGAATTGAGCGTAACTTTTGCACACGGTGTCCGTTTTGGGCCCATAAGTACTTTTTGGAAATGTAGCGACCCTTTTTGGATTGAACTCACCACTTGGTCGTGACGTATGTAGGATTTTTGCCATTTTTCGAAAGAACGAGCACTTGCATATTTGGAATGCTTGGTGAGTCGCCGTAATAAGAATTGAGCGTAACTTTTGCAC
>NW_019228314.1:0-4013 GCF_002742605.1 Olea europaea var. sylvestris
TTTGGAGGCCCAAACAAAGGAATTTGGTAAAAATCCCGTGATCCCGGGTCTGTGCACCAAGTCCGACTACACAAGCTGTTTCAAATCGGCCTGCCAAATTTCGGCCCATTCCGGCATCGTCGCGAAAAATGACAAATTTGACCCTGGTGCGGTTTTCCATTGTTAATTTTCTGTCCAGCACTTCTTCAACCTAACATAATTAATAAGGAAATTAATTATTCGGAGGCCCAAACGAAGGAATTTGGCTAAAATCCAGTGATCCCGGGCCTGTGTCCCGAGTCCAATTTCGCGGGCCCTTTTCAATCAACCTGCCAAATTTCAGTTCATTTCGACACTGTCGCGACAAATGACAAAATTACCCCTGGTGCTGTTTTGCATTGTTAATTTTATGTCCAGCACTTCTTCAAACTGACATAATTAATAAGGAAATTAATTATTCGGAGGCCCAAACGATGGAATTTGGCTAAAATCCCGTAATCCCGGGTCTGTACCCTGAGTCCGATTTCACAGGCCGTTTCAAATCGACCTGCCAAATTTCGGCCCATTTCGACACCGTCGCGAAAAATGACAAATTTGACCCCGGTGCAGTTTTGTTTTGTTAATTTTCTGTCTAGCACTTCTTCAACCTGACATAATTAATAAGGAAATTAATTATTCGTAGGCCCAAACGAAGGAATTTTGCTAAAATCCCGTGATCCCGGATCTGTGCATCGAGCCCAATTTCGCGGGCCGTTTCCAATCGACTTGCCAAATTTCGGCTGATTTCGACACCGTCGCGAAAAATTACAAAATTACCCCTGTGCAATTTATCTTTATCAATTTTCTATCCCGCACTTCTTCAACCTAACTTAATTAATAAGAAAATTAATTATTCGGAGGCCCAAATGACGGAATTTGGCTAAAATATCGTGATCCCAGGTCTATACCCCGAGTTCAATTTCTCGGGCCGTTTCCAATCAACCTGCCAAATTTCTGTCGGTTTCGACACAATCGTGAAAAATGACAAAATTGCCCCTATGCAATTTATCTTTGTTAATTTTCTGTCTCGCACTTCTTCAACCTGACTTAATTAATAAGAAAATTAATTATTCGGAGGCCCAAATGAAGGAATTTGGCTAAAATCTCGTGATCCTGGGTCTATGCCCCGAGTTCAATTTCTCGGGCCATTTCCAATAAACCTGCCAAATTTCGACCGATTCCGACACCGTCACGAAAAATGATAAAATTGCCCCTATGCGATTTATCTTTGCTAATTTTCTGACCCACACTTCTTCAACCTGACTTACTTCATAAGAAAATTAATTATTTGGAGGCCCAAATGAAGGAATTTGGCTAAAATCCCGTGATCCCAAGTCTATACCCCGAGTTCAATTTCTCGTGCTGTTTCCAATAAACCTGCTAAATTTCGGCCGATTCCGACACCATCGCGACAAATGACAAAATTGCACTTGCTGCGGTTTTTCTTTGTTAATTTTCTGTCCAGCACCTCTTCAACCTGACATAATTAATAAGGAAACTAATAATTCGGAGGCCCAAGCGAAGGAATTTGGCTAAAATCCCGTGATCCCGGGTCTGTGCACCGAGTCTGATTTCACAAGCCGTTTCAAATCGACCTGCCAAATTTTGGCCCATTCCGACACCGTCGCGAAAAATGACAAATTTGAACCTGGTGCGGTTTTGCTTTGTCAATTTTCTGTCTAGCACTTCTTCAACCTGACATAATTAATAAGGAAATTAATTATTCGGAGGCCCAAACGAAGGAATTTGGCTAAAATCCCGTGATCTCGAGCCTGTGCCCCGAGTCCAATTTCGCGGGCCGTTCCCAATCAACCTGCCAAATTTTAGCCCATTCCAATACCGTCGTAACAAATGAAAAAATTACCCTTAGTACGATTTTACTTTGTTAATTTTCTGTCCAGCACTTCTTCAAACTGACATAATTAATAAGGAAATTAATTATCCGAAGGCCCAAACGATGGAATTTGGCTAAAATCCTATGATCCCGGGTCTGTGCCCCGAGTCGATTTCATTGGCCGTTTCAAATCGACCTGCCAAATTTCGGCCAATTCCAACACCGTCGCGAAAAATGACAAATTTTACCCTGGTATGGTTTTGCTTTGTTAATTTTCTGTCTAGCACTTCTTCAACTTGACATAATTAATAAGGAAATTAATTATTCGTACGCCCAAACGAAGGAATTTTGCTAAAATCTTGTGATCACAGTTTTGTGCACCAAGTCCAATTTCGCAGGCCGTTTCCAATCAACATGCTAAATTTGGCCCCATTCCGACATCGTCGCGAAACATGACAAAATTGCCCCTGGTGCAGTTTTCCTTTGTTAATTTTCTAATCAGCACTTCTTCAACGTGACATAATTAATAAGAAAATTAATTATTCGGAGGCCCAAACGACAAAACTTGGCTAAAATCCCGTGATCCCTGGTCTGTGCTTGAGTCCAATTTCGCGGATCATTTCCAATCAACATGCCGAATCTCGGCCGTTTCCGACACCGTCGTGACAAATGACATAATTGCCCCTAGTGCGGTTATTCTTCGTAAATTTTCTATCCAGTACTTCTTCAACCTGACATAATTGATGAGGAAATTAATTATTCGGAGGCCCAAACGAAGGAATTTGGCTAAAATCCCGTGATCTCAGGCTTGTGCCCCGAGTCCTATTTCGCGGGCCGTTTCCAATCAACCTGCCAAATTTCGGGACATTCTGACACCGTCGTGCTAAATGACAAAATTGCCCCTGGTGCGGTTTTGCTTTGTTAATTTATGTCCAACACTTCTTCAACCTGACATAATTAGTAAGGAAATTAATTATTCGGAGGCCCAAACGAAGGAATTTGGCTAAAATCCCGTGATACTAGGTCTGTGCCCTGAGTCCAATTTAGCGGGCCGTTTCCAATCAACCAGCCATATTTCGACTCATTCCGACACCGTCGCGAAAAATGGCAAAATTGCCCCTAGTGCGCTTTTGCTTTATTAATTTTCTGTCCAGCACTTCTTCAACCTAACATAATTAATAAGGAAATTAATTATTTGGAGGCCCAAACGAAGGAATTTGGCTAAAATCCCGCGATCCAGGGTTTGTACCCCGAGTCTTATTTCGCGGGCCATTTCTAATCAACCTACCAAATTTCGGCAAATTCCGACACCGCCGCAGCAAATGACAAAATTGACCCGGGTGCGATTTTACTTTGTTAAATTTCTGTGCAACACTTCTTCAACCTAATATAATTAATAAGGAAATTAATTATTCGGAGGCCCAAACGAAGGAATTTGGCTAAAATCCCATGATCTCGAGTTTGGGCCCCAAGTCCAATTTCACGGGTCGTTTCCAGTCAACCTGCCAAATTTCAGTCTATTCCGACACCACCGCGACAAATGACAAAATTGCTCGTGGTGCTATTTTTCTTCGTTAATTTTTTGTCCAGCACTTCTTCAACCTGCCATAATTAATACGAAAATTAATTATTCGGAGGCCCAAACGAAGGAGTTTGGCAAAATTCTGTGATCCCGAGTCTGTGCCCCGAGTCCAATTTCGCGGGCCGTTTCCAATCAACCTGCCGAATTTTGGCCCGTTCCGACACCATTGCGAAAAATACAAAATTACCTTTGGTGCGATTTTCCATTGTTAATTTTCTATCCAACACTTCTTCAACCTAACATAATTAATAAGGAAATTAATTATTCGGAGGCCCAAACGAAGGAATTTGGCTAAAATCACGTGATCCCGGGTCTGTGCCCGAGTCCAATTTCGCGGGTCGTTTCCAATCAGCATGCCGAATTTCGGTCGATTCCGACACCGTCGCAACAAATGATGTAATTGCCCCTGGTGCGGATATTCTTTGTTAATTTTCTGTCCAGTACTTATTCAACCTGACATAATTGATGAGGAAATTAATTATTTGGAGGCCCAAATGAAGAAATTTGGCTAAAATCCCGTGATCCCGGGCCTGTGCCCCGAGTCCGATTTCGCGGGCCGTTTCCAATCAACCTGCCAAA
>NW_019228315.1:0-4013 GCF_002742605.1 Olea europaea var. sylvestris
CATATTTGGAACGCTTGGATTGTCGGCGTCCGAAGAATTGAGCGTAACTTTTGCACACAGCGTCCATTTTGGCCCCATAACTACGTTTTTGAAATGTAGCGATCGTTTTGGATTGAACTCACAACTTCGTCGTGACGTTTAAGGGATTTCGACTATTTTTCGAAAGTATGAGCACTTGCATATTTGGAACGCTTAGATTGTCGGTGCTCGAAGAATTGAGCGTAACTTATGCACACGGTGTGCGTTTTGGGCCCATAAGTACTTTTGGAAATGTAGCGATCGTTTTGGATTGAAATCACAATTTCGTCGTGACGTATAAGGGATTTCGGAGCATTTTCCGAAAGAATGAGCACTTGCATATTTGGAACGCTTGGATTGTCGGCGTCCGAAGAATTGAGCGTAACTTTTGCACACAGCGTCCATTTTGGGACCATAACTACTTTTTCGAAATGTAGCGATTGTTTTGGATTGAACTCACAACTTCGTCGTGACGGTTACGAGATTTCGACTATTTTTCGAAAGTATGAGCACTTGCATATTTGGAACGCTTAGATTGTTGATGTTCGAAGAATTGAGCGTAACTTATGCACACGGTGTGCGTTTTTGGGCCCATAAGTACTTTTGGAAATGTAGCGATCGTTTTGGATTGAAATCACAATTTCGTCGTGACGTATAAGGGATTTCGGACAATTTTTCGAAAGAATGAGCACTTGCATATTTGGAACGCTTGGATTGTTGGCGTTCGAAGAATTGAGCGTAACTTTTGCACACGGTGTCCATTTTGGGCCCATAAGTACTTTTTGAAAATGTAATGATCGTTTTGGATTGAACTCACAAATTCGTCTTGATGTATAAGGGATTTCGGTCATTTTTCGGACGAATGAGCACTTGCATATTTGGAACGCTTGGATTGTCGGCGTTCGAAGAATTGAGCGTAACTTTTGCACACGGTGTCCGTTTTGGGCCCATAAGTACTTTTTGGAAATGAAGCGACCGTTTTGGGTTGAACACACAACTTCGTCGTGACGTATAAGGGATTTTGGCTATTTTTCAAAAGAATGAGCACTTACATATTTGGAACCCTTGGATTGTCGGCGTTTGAATAATTGAGCGTAACTTTTGCACACGGTGTCCGTTTTTGGCCCATAAGTAATTTTTGGAAATGTAGCGACCGTTTTGGATTGAACACACAACTTCCTCGTGACGTATAAGGGATTTCGGGCATTTTTCGAAATAATGAGCACTTGCATATTTGGAACGCTTGGATCGTCGACGTTCGAAGAATTGAGCGTAACTTTTGCACACGGTGTCCGTTTTGGGCCCATAAGTACTTTTTGGAAATGTAATGATCATTTTGGATTGAACTCACCACTTCGTCGTGACGTATAAGGGATTTCGTTCATTTTTCGAACGAATGAGCACTTGCATATTTGGAACGCTTGGATCGTCGGCGTTCGAAGAATTGAGCGTAACTTTTGCACACGGTGTCCGTTTTGGGCCCATAAGTACTTTTTAGAAATGTAGCGACAGTTTTGGATTGAACTCACAACTTCGTCGTGACGTATAAGGGATTTCGGCTATTTTTCGAACGAATGAGCACTTGCATATTTGGAACGCTTGGATTGTCGGCATTCGAATAATTGAGCGTAACTTTTGCACACGGTGTCCGTTTTGGACCCATAAGTACTTTTTGGAAATGTAATGGTCGTTTTGGATTGAACTCACAACTTCGTCGTGACGTATAAGGGATTTCGGTCATTTTTCGAACGAATGAGCACTTGCATATTTGGAACGCTTAGATTGTCGGCGTTCGAAGAATTGAGCGTAACTTTTGCACATATTGTCCATTTTGGGCCCATAAGTACTTTTTGGAAATGTAGCGACCGTTTTGGATTGAAATCACAACTTCGTTGTGACGTATAAGGGATTTCGGTCATTTTTTGAAAGAACGAGCACTTGCATATTTGGAACGTTTGAATTGTCGGCGTTCGAAGAATTGAGCGTAACTTTTGCACACGGTGTCCGTTTTGGGCCCATAAGTTCTTTTTGGAATTGTAGCGACCGTTTTGGATTCAACACACAACTTCCTCGTGACGTATAAGGGATTTCGGGCATTTTTCAAAATAATGAGCACTTGCATATTTGGAACGCTTGGATTGTCGGCGTTCGAAGAATTGAGCGTAACTTTTGCACACGGTGTCCGTTTTGGGCCCAGAAGTACTTTTTGGAAATGTAGCGATCGTTTTGGATTGAACACACAACTTCGTCGTGACGTATAAGGGATTTCTGCCATTTTTGGAAAGAATGAGCACTTGTATATTTGGAACGCTTGGATTGTCGGCGTTCGAAGAATTGAGCGTTACTTTTGCACACGGTGTCCGTTTTGGGTCCATAAGTACTTTTTGGAAACGTAGCGATCGTTTTGGATTGAACACACAACTTCGTCATGACGTATAAGGGATTTATGCCATTTTTCGAAAGAATGAGCACTTGCATATTTGGAACGCTTGGATTGTCGGCGTTCAAAGAATTGAGCGTTACTTTTGCGCACGGTGTCCGTTTTGGGTCCATAAGTACTTTTTGGAAATGTAGTGACCGTTTTGGATTGAACTCACAACTTCATCGTGACGTATGAGGGATTTCGGCCATTTTTCGAAAGAATGAGCACTTGCATATTTGGAACGCTTGGATTGTCGGCGTTCGAAGAATTGAGCGTAACTTTTGCACACGGTGTATGTTTTGGGCCCATAAGTACTTTTTGGAAATGTAGCGACCGTTTTGGATTGAACACACAACTTCCTTGTGACGTATAAGGGATTTCAGGCATTTTTCGAAATAATAAGCACTTGCATATTTGGAACGCTTGGATTGTCGGCGTTCGAAGAATTGAGCGTAACTTTTGCACATGGTGTCCGTTTTGGGCCCATAAGTACTTTTTGGAAACGTAGCGATCGTTTTGGATTGAACTCACAACTTCGTCGTGACGTATAAGGGATTTCGGGCATTTTTCGAAAGAATGAGCACTTGCATATTTGGAATGCTTGGATTGTCGGCGTTCGAAGAATTGAGCGTACCTTTTGCACACGGTATTAGTTTTGGGCCCATAAGTACTTTTTGGAAATGTAGCGACCGTTTTGGATTGAACACACAACTTCGTCGTGATGTATAAGGGATTTCGGGCATTTTTCAAAATAATGAGCACTTGCATATTTGGAATGCTTGGATTGTCGGCGTTCAAAGAATTGAGGGTAACTTTTGCACACGGTGTCCGTTTTGGGCACATAAGTATGTTTTGGAAATGTTGCGACCGTTTTGGATTGAACACACAACTTCGTCGTGACGTATAAGGGATTTCAGACATTTTTCAAAATAATGAGCACTTGCATATTTGGAATGCTTGGATTGTCGACGTTCGAAGAATTGAGCGTAACTTTTGCACACGGTGTCCGTTTTGGGCCCATAAGTACTTTTTGAAAATGTAGCGATCGTTTTGGATTGAACACACAACTTCGTCGTGACGTATAAGGGATTTCGGGCATTTTTCGAAATAATGAGCACTTGCATACTTGGAACGCTTGGACTGTCGGCGTTCGAAGAATTGAGCGTACCTTTTGCACACGGTTTTCGTTTTGGGCCCATAAGTACTTTTTGGAAATGTAGCGATCGTTTTGGATTGAACTCACAACTTCATCGTGATGTATAAGGGATTTCGGCCATTTTTCGATAGAATGAGCACTTGCATATCTGGAACGCTTGGATTGTCGGCGTTCAAAGAATTGAGCGTTCCTTTTGCACACGGTGTCCGTTTTGGGCCCATAAGTACTTTTTGGAAATGTAGCGACCGTTTTGGATTGAACACACAACTTCCTCGTGACGTATAAGGGATTTCGGGCATTTCTCAAAATAATGAGCACTTGCATATTTGGAACACTTGGATTGTCGGCGTTCGAAGAATTGAGGGTAACTTTTGTACACGGTGTCCGTTTTGGGCCCATAAGTACTTTTTGGAAATG
>NW_019228316.1:0-4013 GCF_002742605.1 Olea europaea var. sylvestris
CGAAGTTATTATGAAATCAAAAAT
Source organism: Olea europaea var. sylvestris (assembly GCF_002742605.1). Lineage (NCBI taxonomy): Eukaryota > Viridiplantae > Streptophyta > Magnoliopsida > Lamiales > Oleaceae > Olea > Olea europaea. The sequence continues at coordinate 25 of NW_019228316.1, forward strand.
CACTTTTCATTGGCTCGATTCCGATCGAATTAGACTAGCAATTCGCCAAAAATGAACAAGCCAGAAGTTATCATGAAATAAAAAATCACTTTTCATTGGCTCAATTCCAATCGAATTAGACAACCAATTCGCCAAAAAGAACGAACCCGAAGTTATCATAAAATCAAAAATCTCTTTTCATTGGCTCGATTCCAATCGAATTAGACAAGTAATTCGCCAAAAATGGAGAAACCCGAAGTTATCATGAAATCAAAAGCAACTTTTCATTGGCTCGATTCCAATCGAATTAGACTAGCAATTCGCCAAAAATGAACAAACCCGAAGTTATAATAAAATAAAAAACCACTTTTCATTAGCTCGATTCCAATCGAATTAGACAAACAATTCGCCAAAAAAAGAACAAACTCGAGGTTATCATGAATACAAAAACCACTTTTCATTGGCTCGATTCCAATCGAATTAGAATAGCAACTCGCTAAAAACGAACAAGCCCGAAGTTATCATGAAATAAAAAACCATTTTTCAAAGACTTGATTCCAATTGAATTAGACGAGCAATTCACCAAAAATGAACAAACCCGAAATTATCATGAAATCAAAGACCACTTTTCATTCGCTCGATTCCAATCAAATTAGACAAGCGATTCACCAAAAAAGAACAAACCCGAGGTTATCATGAAATCAAAAACCACTTTACATTGGCTCGATTCCAATCGAATTAGACTAGCAATTTGCCAAAAACGAACAAGCCCGAAGTTATTATGAAATCAAAAATCACTTTTCATTGGCTCGATTCCAATCGAATTAGACAAGCAATTCGCCAAAAATAAAGAGACCCGAAGCTATCATGAAATCAAAAACCAATTTTCATTGGCTCGATTCCAATCGAATTAGACTAGCAATTCGCCAAAAATGAACAAGCCCGAAGTTATCATGAAATAAAAAATCACTTTTCATTGGCTCAATTCCAATCAAATTTGACAAGCAATTTGCCAAAAAAGAAGAAACCCGAAGTTATCATGGAATCAAAAACCAATTTTCATTAGCTCGATTCCAATCGAATTAGACTACCAGTTCGCTAAAAACGAACAAACCCGAAGTTATAATAAAATCAAAAACCACTTTTCATTGGCTCGATTCCAGTTGAATTAGACTAGCAATTCATCGAAAATGATCAAAACCGAAGTTATCATGGAATCAAAAACCAATTTTCATTAGCTCGATTCCAATCGAATTAGACTACCAGTTCGCTAAAAACGAACAAACCCGAAGTTATAATAAAATCAAAAATCACTTTTCATTGGCTCGATTCCAATCGAATTAGACTAGCAACTCGCTAAAAACGAACAAGCCCGAAGTTATCATGAAATAAAAAACCATTTTTCAAAGACTTGATTCCAATTGAATTAGACGAGCAATTCACCAAAAATGAACAAACCCGAAGTTATCATGAAATCAAAAACCACTTTTCATTAGCTCGATTCCAATCAAATTAGACAAGCGATTCGCAAAAAAGAACAAACCCGAGGTTATCATGAAATCAAAAACCACTTTACATTGGCTCGACTCCAATCGAATTAGACTAGCAATTTGCAAAAAATGAACAAGCCCGAAGTTATTATGAAATCAAAAATCACTTTTCATTGGCTCGATTCCAATCGAATTAGACAAGCAATTCGCCAAAAATAAAGAAACCCGAAGTTATCATGAAATCAAAAACCACTTTTCATTGGCTCGATCCCCATCGAATTAGACTAGCAATTCGCCAAAAATGAACAAGCCCGAAGTTATCATGAAATAAAAAATCAATTTCATTGGCTAAATTCCAATCGAATTAGACAAGCAATTAGCCAAAAAAGAAGAAACACGAAGTTATCATGGAATCAAAAACCAATTTTCGTTGGCTCGATTCGAATAGAATTAGACTACCAATTCGCTAAAAACGAACAAACCCGAAGTTATAATAAAATCAAAAACCACTTTTCATTGGCTCAATTCCAATCGAATTAGACAAGCAATTCACCAAAAAAAGAACAAACCCGAGGTTATCATGAATACAAAAACCACTTTTGATTTGCTCGATTCCAATCGAATTAGACAAGTAATTCGCCAAAAATGGAGAAACCCGAAGTTATCATGAAATCAAAAGCCACTTTTCATTGGCTCGATTCCAATCGAATTAGACTAGCAATTCGCCAAAAATGAACAAACCCGAAGTTATCACGAAATCAAAAACCACTTTTCATCGCCTTGATTCCAATCGAATTAGACAAGCAATTCGCCAAAAATGAACACCCTCGAAGTTATCATGTAATCAAAAATCACTTTTCATTGGCTCGATTCCAATCGAATTAGACTAGCAATTTGCCAAAAACAAAAAAGCCAGAAGTTATCACGAAATCAAAAACCATTTTTCATCGCCTCGATTCCAATCGAATTAGACAAGCAATTCGCCAAAAATGAACACACTCGAAGTTATCATGTAATCAAAAATCACTTTTCATTGGCTCGATTCCAATCGAATTAGACTAGCAATTCGCCAAAAACGAACAAACCCGAAGTTATAATAAAATCAAAAACCACTTTTCATCGCCTTGATTCCAATCGAATTAGACTAGCAATTCGCCAAAAACGAACAAACCCGAAGTTATCATGAAATCAAAAATGACTTTTCATTGGCTCGATTCCAATCGAATTAGACAAGCAATTCGCCAAAAATGAACAAACCCGAGGTTATCATGAAAACAAAAACCACTTTTCATTGGCTCGATTCCAATCGAATTAGACAAGCAATTCGCCAAAAATGAAAAAGCCTGAAGTTATCGCGAAATCAAAAACCATTTTTCATCGCCTCGATTCCAATCGAATTAGACAAGCAATTCGCCAAAAATGAACAAACCCGAAGTTATCATGAAATCAAAAATGACTTTTCATTGGCTCGATTCCAATCAAATTAGACTAGTAATTGGCTAAAAACGAACAAATTCGAAGTTATCATGAAATCAAAAACCACTTTTCATTGGCCGGATTCCAATCGAATTAGACAACCAATTCGTCGAAAACGAACAAATTCGAAGTTATCGTAAAATAAAAAACCACTTTTCATTGGCTGGATTCAAATCGAATTAGACAACCAATTTGCCAAAAATGAACAAATCCGAAGTTATCGTAAAATCAAAAACCAATGTTCATTTGCTCGATTCCAATCGAATCAGAGCACCAATTCGCCAAAAAGAACAAACCTGAAGTTATCATGAAATCAAAAATCACTTTTCATTGGCTCGATTCAAATCGAATTAGACAAGTAATTCGTCAAAAATTGAGAAACCCAAAGTTATCATGAAATCAAAAATCACTTTTCATTGTCTCGATTCCAATTGAATTAGACTAGTAATTCGCCAAAAATGAACAAACCCGAAGTTATAATGAAATCAAAAACCACTTTTCATTGGATCGATTCCAATCGAATTAGACAAGTAATTCGCCAAAAAAAGAACAAACCCGAGGTTATCATGAAAACAAAAACCACTTTTCATTGGCTCGATTCCAATCGAATTAGACTAGCAATTCGCCAAAAATGGACAAGCCCAAAGTTATCATGAAATCAAAAACCATTTTTCATCGGCTTAATTCCAATCGAATTAGACAAGCAATTCGCCAAAAATGAACAAACCTGAGGTTATCATGAAATCAAAAACCACTTTTCATTGGCTCAACTCCAATCGAATTAGACAAGCAATTCGCCAAAAAAAGAACAAACCCGAGGTTATCATGAAAATAAAAACCACTTTTCATTGGCTCGATTCCAATCGAATTAGACTAGCAATTTGCCAAAAACGAACAAGCCCGAAGTTATCACGAAATCAAAAACCATTTTTCATCGGCCCGATTCCAATTGAATTAGATAAGCAATTCGTCAAAAATGAACAAACCCGAAGTTATCATGAAATCAAAAACCACTTTTCATTGGCTCGATTCCAATCGAATTAG
>NW_019228317.1:0-4011 GCF_002742605.1 Olea europaea var. sylvestris
AACAAAAACCGCGCTGGGCGTAATTTCGTCCTTTTTCGCGCTTGTGTCGGAATTGGCTGAAATTTGACATGTTGATCGGAAAGTAAAATCGCGTCGGGGGTAATTTCGTCATTTTTCGCTACTGTGTCGGAATGGGCTCAAATTTAACAGGTTGATCGAGAACAAAAATCGCTCAAGGTGAATTTCGTCATTTTTCGCAACTGCGTTGGAATTGGTTTAAATTTGACAGGTTGATCGAAAACAAAAATCGCGCCGGGGGCAATTTCGTCATTTTTCGCGACTATGTCAGAATGGGTTAAAATTTGATTAGTTGATCGGAAACAAAATCCGCGTCGAGGATAATTTCGTCATTTTTCGCGACTGTGTCGGAATGGGCTGAAATTTGACAGGTTGATCAGAAACAAAAATCGCGTTGAGGTCAATTTCGTCATTTTTCACGACCGTGTCGGATTGGGCTAAAATTTGACTGGTTGATCGGAAACAAAAATCGTGCCCGGGGCAATTTTGTCATTTTTCGCGACTGTGTCGGAATGGGTTAAAAATTGACAGGTTGATCGGAAGCAAAGACTGCACCGGGGGCAATTTCGTCATTTTTTGCAATAGTGTCGGAATGGGCTAAAATTTGACTGGTTGATCGGGAACAAAAATCACACCGGGGGCAATTTCGTCATTGTTCTCGAATGTGTCGGAATGGGCTCAAATTTAACGGTTTGATCGGGAACAAAAATCGCGCCGGGTGAATTTCGTCATTTTTCGTAACTGTGTCGGAATTGGCTAAAATTTGACAGGTTGATCGGAAACAAAATTCGTACCGTGGGCAATTTCGTCATTTTTCACGACGATGTGGGAATGGGTTAAAATTTGACTGGTTGATCGGAAAAAAAATCGCACCGGGGATAATTTCGTCATTTTTCACGACTGTGTCGGAGTGGGCTGAAATTTGACAGGTTGATCGGAAACAAAAATTGGGCCGGGGTCAATTTCGTCATTTTTCGAGACTGTGTCGAAATCTGCTCAAATTTGACAGGTTGATCGGGAACAAAAATCGCGCCGGGGGCAATTTCGTCATTTTTCACGCCTGTGTCGGAATTGGCCAAAATTTGAAAGGTTGGTCGGAAACAAAAATCGCGTCGGGAGCAATTTTTCGCGACTTTGCCGGAATGGGCTAAAATTTGACAGGTTGATCGGAAACAAAAATCGCGCCAGGGGCAATTTCATCATTTTTTGCGAATGTGTCGGAATGGGCTCAAATTTAACAGGTTGATCCGGAACAAAAATCGCGGCGGGTGAATTTCGTCATTTTTCGCAACTGTGTCGGAATTGGCTAAAATTTGACAAGTTGATCGGAAACAAAAATCGCGCCGGAGGCTATTTCCTCATTTTTCGCGACTGTGTCGGAATGGGCTAAAATTTGACTGGTTGATCGGAAACAAAAATAGCGCTCGGGGCAATTTCGTCATTTTTCGCGACTCTGTCGGAATGGGTTAAAAATTGACAGGTTGATCGGGAACAAAGTCCGCGCCGGGGGCAATTTCGTCAGTTTTTGCAATGGTGTCGGAATGGGCTAAAATTTCACTGGTTGATCGGGAACAAAAACCGCGCTGGGGGCAAATTCGTCATTTTTCGCGACTGTGTCGGAATGTGCTCAAATTCAACAGGTTGATCGGGAACAAACCGCGTGGGGTGAATTTCGTCGTTTTTCGCAACTGTGTCGAAATGGGCTCAAATTTAACAGGTTGATCGGGAACAAAAACCGCGCCGAGTGAATTTCGTCATTTTTAGCAACTGTGTCGAAATTTGCTAAAATTTGACAGGTTGATCGGAAACAAAGATCGCGCCGTGGGCAATTTCGTCATTTTTCGCGACGATGTTGGAATGGGCTAAAATTTGACTGGTTGATCGGAAACAAAAACCGCGCCGGGGATAATTTTGTCATTTTCCGCGACTGTGTCGGAGTGGGCTGAAATTTGCCAGGTTGATCGGAAACAAAAATCGCGCCAGGGTCAATTTCTTCATTTTTCGCGCCTGTGTCGGAATTGGCTAAAATTTGACTGGTTGATCGGAAACAAAAATTGCGCCGGGGGCAATTTCGTCATTTTTCCCGACTTTGTCGGAATGTTCTAAAATTTGACAGGTTCATCGGAAACAAAAATCGCGCCTGGTGTAATTTCGTCATTTTTCGCGACTGTGTCGGAATCTGCTCAAATTTGACAGGTTGATCGGGAACAAAAATCGCGCCAGGGGCAATTTCTTCATTTTTCGCGCCTTTTTCGGAATTGGCTAAAATTTGACTTGTTCATCGGAAAAAAAATCGCGCCGGGGGCAATTTCGTCATTTTTCTCGACTTTGTTGGAATGGGCTAAAATTTGACAGGTTGATCGGAAACAAAAATCGCGCCTGGGGCAATTACGTCATTTTTCGCGACTGTGTCGGAATGGTCTCAAATTTAACAGGTTGATCGGGAACAAAAACCGCGCCGGGTGAATTTCGTCATTTTTCGCAACTGTGTCGAAATTTGCTAAAATTTGACAGGTTGATTGGAAACAAAGATCGCGCTGTGGGCAGTTTCGTCATTTTTCTCGACGATGTTGGAATGGGCTAAAATTTGACTGGTTGATTGGAAACAAAAATCGCGCCGGGGATAATTTTGTAATTTTTCGCGACTGTGTCGGAGTGGGCTGAAATTTGACAGGTTGATCGGTAACAAAAATCGCGTCAGGGTCAACTTCTTCATTTTTCGCGACTGTGTCGAAATTTGCTCAAATTTAACAGGTTGATCGGGAACAAAAACCGTGCCGGGGGCAATTTCTTTATTTTTCGCGCCTATGTCTGAATTGGCTAAAATTTGACAGGTTGATCGGAAACAAAAATCGCGCCGGGGGCAATTTCGTCATTTTTCGTGACTGTGTCGGAATGGGCTGAAATTTGACAGGTTGATCGGAAACAAAAATCGCGCCGGGGTCAATTTCGTCATTTTTCGCGACTGTGTCAGAATGGGCTCAAATTTGACTGGCTGATCGGGGACAAAAATCGTTTCAGGGTCAGTTTCGTCATTTTTCGCGACTGTGTCGGAATGTGCTGAAATTTGGCAGGTTGATCGAAAATAAAAATCGCGCTGGGGGCAATTTCATCATTTTTCTCGACTGTGTCGGAATGGGCTAAAATCTGACTGGTTGGTCGGAAACAAAAACCGTGCCAAAGGCAATTTCGTTATTTTTTGAGACTGTGTCGGAGTTGGCTAAAATTGGACAGGTTGATCGGAAACAAAAATCGTGCTGGGGGCAATTTTGTCATTTTTTGCAATGGTGTCGGAATGTGCTCAAATTTAACAGGTTGATTGGGAACAAAACGGCGCCGGGGGTAATTTCGTTATTTCTCGTGACTGTGTCGGAATTGGCTAAAATTTGACAGGTTCATCGGAAACAAAAATCGCCCTCGGGGCAATTTCGTCATTTTTCGCGACGGTGTCGGAATGGGCTAAAATTAGACAGGTTGATCGGAAACAAAAATCGCGCCGTGGGCAATTTCGTCAATTTTCGCGACGATGTTGGAATGGGCTAAAATTTGACTGGTTGATTGGATACAAAAATCGCGCTGGGGATAATTTTGTCATTTTTCGAGACTGTGTCGGAGTGGGCTGAAATTTGACAGGTTGATCGAAAACAAAAATCGTGCCAGGGTCAATTTCTTCATTTTTCGCGACTATGTCGGAATGGGCTAAAATTAGATAGGTTGATCGGAAACAAAAAACGCACCGGGGGCAATTTCGTAATTTTTCGCGACTATGTCGGAATGTGCTCAAATTCAACAGGTTGATCGGGAACAAAAACTGCGTCGGGTGAATTTCGTCGTTTTTCGCAACTGTGTCGGAATGGGCTCAAATTTAGAAAGGTTGATCGGGAACAAAAACCGCGCCGGGTGAATTTCATCATTTTTCGCAACTGTGTCGAAATTTGCTAAAATTTGACAGGTTGATCGGAAACAAAGATCGCGCCGTGGGCAATTTCGTCA
>NW_019228318.1:0-4009 GCF_002742605.1 Olea europaea var. sylvestris
TCCAATTTCGCGGACTGTTTCGAATCAACCTGTCAAATTTCGACCTATTTCGACACCGACACGACAAATGATCAAATCATCCCCTCTGCGGTTTGCTTTCTTAATTTTCAGTCCAGCACTTTTTCAATCTGACATAATTAATAAGGAAAATAATTATTCGAAGGCCCAAACGAAGGAATTTGGCTAAAATCCCGTGATCCCGGGCCTGTGCCCCGAGTCCAATTTCATAGGTCGTTTCCAATCAACCTGCCAAATTTTGGGCCATTCCGACACCGTTGCGACAGATGACAAAATTGCCCCAGGTGCGGTTTCGCTTCGTTAATTTTCTGTCCAACACTTCTTCAGCCTGACATAATTAATATAGAAATTAATTATTCGGAGGCCCAAACGAAGGAATTTGGCTAAAATCCCGTGATCCCGGGTCTATGCCCCGAGTCCAATTTTGCGGGCCGTTTCCAATCAACTTGCCAAATTTTGGCCCATTCCGACACCGTTGCGACAAATGACAAAATTGCCCTAGGTGCGGTTTTGCGTTGGTAATTTTTTGTCGAACACTTCGTTAACCTGACATAATTAATAAGGAAATTAATTATTCGCTGGCCCAAACGAAGGAATTTGGCAAAAATCCCATGACCCAGGTCTGTGCTAGGAGTCCAATTTCGCGGGCCGTTTCAAATCAACCGACCAAATTTTGGCCCATTCCGACACCGTCGCGATAAATGATAAAATTGTCCATTGTGCGGTTTGCTTTGTTAATTTTTAGTCCAACACTTTTTCAACCTGACATAATTAATAAGGAAAATAATTATTCGAAGGCCCAAACGAAGGAATTTGGCTAAAATCCCGTGATCTCGGGCCTGTGCTTGGAGTTCAATTTCACGGGTCGTTTCCAATCAACCTGCCAAATTTTGGCCCATTCCGACACCGTTACGACAAATGAAAAAATTGCGCCAGGAGCGGTTTCGATTCGTTAATTTTCTGTCCAACACTTCTTCAACCTGACATAATTAATAAGGAAATTAATTATTCGGAGGCCCAAACGAAGGAATTTGGCAAAAATCCCGTGATCCCGGGTCTGTGCCCCGAGTCCAATTTCGCGGGCCTTTTCCAATCAACTTGCCAAATTTTGGCCCATTCCGACGCCCTTGCGACAAATGAAAAAATTGCCCCGGGTGCAGTTTTGCTTTGTTAATTTTCTGTCCAACACTTCTTCAACCTGACAGAATTAATAAGGAAATTAATTATTCGGAGGCCCAAACGAAGGAATTTGGCAAAAATCCCGTGATCCCGGGTCTGTGCCCCGAGTCCAATTTCGCGGGCCTTTTCCAATCAACTTGCCAAATTTTGGCCCATTCCGACGCCCTTGCGACAAATGACAAAATTGCCCCAGGTGCAGTTTTGCTTTGTTAATTTTCTGTCCAACACTTCTTCAACCTGACACAATTAATAAGGAAATTAATTATTTGGAGGCCCAAATGAAGGAATTTGGCTAAAATCTCGTGACTCGGAACCGTGCCCCGAGTCCAATTTCGCGAGCCGTTTCAAATCAAACTACCAAATTTCAGCCCATTCTGACACCGTCGCGACAAATTACAAAATTGCCCCTTGTACAATTTGCTTTGTTAATTTTCAGTCCAACACTTTTTCAACCTCACATAATTAATAGGGAAAATAATTATTCGAATGTCCAAATGAAGGAATTTGGCTAAAATCCCGTGATCCCGGGTCTATGCCCCGAGTCCAATTTCGCGGGCCGTTTCAAGTCAACCAACCAAATTTCGGCCCATTCTGACACCATCGCGACAAATGACAAAATTGCCCCTTGTGTGGTTTTGCTTTGTTAAATTTCCGTTAAGCACGTCTTCAACATGACATAATTAATAAGGAAATTAATTATTTGGAGGCCCAAACGAAGGAATTTAGGCAAAATCTCGTGATCCCGGGTCTGTGCCCCCAGTCCAATTTCGCAGGCCGTTTCCAATAAATCTGCCAAATTTCGGCCCATTACGACGCCATCGCAACAAATGACAAAATCGCCCTCGGTGCGATTTTTCTTTGTTAATTTCTATCCGGCACTTCTTCGACCTGACATAATTAAAAAGGAATTTAATTGTTCGTAGGCCCAAACGAAGGAATTTGGATAAAATCCTGTGATCTCGGGTCTGTGCCCCGAGTCCAATTTTGTGGGCTGTTTCCAATCAACCTGCTAAATTTCGGCCCATTTCGACACCGTCGCGACAATTGACAAAATTGCCCCTGGTGCGGTTTTGCTTTGTTAATTTTCAGTCCAACACTTCTTCACCATGACATAATTATTAAGGAAATTAATTATTCGGAAGCCCAAACGAAGGAATTTGGCGAAAATCCCGTGATCCCGAGTTTGTACCCTCGTCCAGTTTCGTGAACCGTTTCCAATCCACATGCCAAATTTCGGCCCATTCTGACACCGTCGCGACAAATGACAAATTGCCCCTGGTGCGATTTTTCTTTGTTCATTTTCTGTCCAGTACTTCTTCAACCTGACATAATTAATACCGAAATTAATTATTCGGAGGCCCAAATGAAGGAATTTGGCTAAAATCCCGTGATCCCGGGTCTGTGCCCCGAGTACAATTTCGCGGTCCGTTTCCAATCAACATGCCAAATTACGGCCCATTCCGACACCGTTACGACAAATGACAAAATTACCCCTAGTGCGGTCTTGCTTTGTAAATTTTCTGTCCAGCACTTCTTCAACCTGACATAATTAATACGAAAATTAATTATTCGGAAGCCCAAACGAAGGAATTTGGCTAAAATCCCGTGATCCCGGGTCTGTGCCTGGAGTCCAATTTCGTGGGCCGTTTCCAATCAAAAAGCCAAATTACGGCACATTCCGACACCGTCGCAACAAATGACAAAATTGTCCCTGGTGCGGTTTTTCTTTGTTAATTTTCTGTCCAACACTTCTTCAACCAGACATAATTAATGCGAAAATTAATTATTTAGAAGCCCAAATGAAAGAATTTGGCTAAAATCCCGTTATCCCGGGTCTGTGCCCCGAGTCCAATTTCGCAGGTCGTTTCCAATCAACCTGCCAAATTTCAGCCCATTCCGACGCCGTCACGACAAATGACAAAATTGCCCCTGGTGCTATTTTGTTTTGTTAATTTTCTGTCCTGCACTTCTTCAACATGACATAATTAATAAGGAAATTAATTATTCGGAGACCAAACGAAGGAATTTGACCAAAATCCCGTGATCCTAGGTCTGTGCTCCAAGTCCAATTTCGCAGGCCGTTTCCAATCAACTAGCCCAATTTCGGCCCATTCCGACACCGTCGCGACAAATGACAAAATTGCCCCTGGTGCTGTTTTGCTTTGTTAATTTTCTGTCCTGTACTTCTTCAACATGACATAATTAATAAGGAAATTAATAATTCGGAGGCCCAAACGAAGGAATTTGACCAAAATCCCGCGATCCCGGGTCTGTTCCTTGAGTTCAATTTCACTGGCCATTTCCAATCAACCAGCCCAATTTCGGCCCGTTCCGACATCGTCATGACAAATGACAAAATTGCCCCTGTTGCGATTTTTCTTTGTTAATTTTCTATCCCGCACTTCTTCAACCTTACCTAATTAATACGGAAATTAATTATTCGGATGCCCAAACGAAGGAATTTCGCTAAAATCCCGTGATCCTGGGTCTGTGCCTCGAGTCCAATTTTGTGGGTTATTTCCAATTAACCTGCCAAATTTCGGCACATTCCGACACCGTCGCGACAAATGACAAAATTGCCCCTGGTGTGGTTTTTCTTTGTTAATTTTCTGTCCAGCACTTCTTCAACCTAATATAATTAATACGGAAATTAATTATTCGGAGGTCCAAACGAAGGAATTTGGATAAAATCTCGTGATCCTGGGCCTCTACCCTGAGTCCAATTTCGTGGGCCGTTTCCAATCAATGTACCAAATCTTAGCCCATTCCAACACCGTTGCCTCAAATGATAAAATTGCCCCTGGTGTGGTTT
>NW_019228319.1:0-4008 GCF_002742605.1 Olea europaea var. sylvestris
CGAAATTGCCCCCGTCGCGATTTTTCTTTCCGATCAACCATTCAAATTTTAGCCAATTCCGACACAACTGCGAAAAATGACGAAATTGACCCGGGCGAGATTTTTGTTTCCGATCAGACTGTCGAATTTTAGCCCATTCCGACACAGTAGCGAAAAATGACGAAAATGACCCCGGCGCGATTTTTGTTTCCGATCAACCTGTCAAATTATAGCCCATTCAGACACAGTCGCGAGAAATGACGAAATTGCCTCCGGCGCGGTTTTTGTTTCCGATCAACCTGTCAAATTTTAGCCAATTTCAACACAGTCGCGAAAAATGACGAAATTGCCCCCGGCGCGGTTAATGTTTCCAATCAACCAGTCAAATTTTAGCCCATTCCGTCATCGTCGCGAAAAATGACGAAATTGCCCCTACCGCAATTTTAGTTTCCGATCAACCAGTCAAATTTTAGCCCATTCCGAAATCGTCCCGAAAAATGATGAAATTGACCCAGGCGTAGTTTTTGTGTCCGATCAACCAGTCAAATTTTAGCCCATTCCGACACAGTCCAGAAAAATGACGAAATTGTCTCCGGCGCGATTTTTATTTCCGATCAACCTGCCAAATTTCAGCCCATTCCGACACAGTCGAGAAAAATGACGATATTGCCCCCGGCTCGACTTTTTATTTCCGATCAACCTATCAAATTTTAGCCCATTCCGACACAGTCGCGAACAATGACGAAATTGCCCCAGGCGCGGTTTTTGTTTCCGATCAACCTGTCAAATTTTAGCCCATTCTGACACCGTCGCGAAAAATGACGAAATTGCCCCTACCGCAATTTTAGTTTCCGATCAACCAGTCAAATTTTAGCCCATTCCGTCATCGTCGCGAAAAATGACGAAATTGCCCCTACCGCAATTTTAGTTTCCGATCAACCAGTCAAATTTTAGCCCATTCCGTCATCGTCGCGAAAAATGACGAAATTGCCCCTACCGCAATTTTAGTTTCCGATCAACCAGTCAAATTTTAGCCCATTCCGTCATCGTCGCGAAAAATGACGAAATTGCCCCTACCGCAATTTTAGTTTCCGATCAACCAGTCAAATTTTAGCCCATTCCGACACAGTCGCGAAAAATGACGAAATTCACACGGCACGATTTTTGTTCACGATCAACCTGTCAAATTTGAGCCCATTCCGACACAGTCGTGAAAAATGACGATATTCACCCGCCACGAATTTTGTTCCCGATCAACCTGTCAAATTTGAGCCAATTCCGACACAGTTGCGAAAAATGACGAAATTGACCCTGGCGCGATTTTTGTTTCCGATCAAACTATCAAATTTTAGCCCATTCCGACACAGTCGCGAAAAATGACGAAATTGACCCCGGCGCGATTTTTATTTCCGATCAATCAGTCAAATTTTAGCCCATTCCGATATCATCGCGAAAAATGACGAAATTTCCCCTGGCGCAGCTTTAGTTTCAGATCAACCAGTCAAATTTTAGCCGATTCCGACACAGTCCATAAAAATGAAGAAATTGCCCTCGGCGCGATTTTTGTTTCCTATCAACCTGTCAAATTTTAGCCCATTCCGACATAGTTGCGAAAAATGACGAAATTCACCCGGCACGATTTTTGTTCCCGATCAACCTGTCAAATTTGAGCCCATTCCGATACAGTCGCGAAAAATGACGAAAATGACCCCGGCGCGATTTTTGTTTCCGATCAACCTGTCAAATATTAGCCCATTCCGACACAGTCCCGAAAAATGACGAAATTGCCCCCGGCGCGGTTTTTGTTTCCGATTAACCTATCAAATTTGAGCACTTTCCGACACAGTCGCGAAAAATGACGAAAATGACCCCGGCGCGATTTTTGTTTCCGATCAACCCGTCAAATTTTAGCCCATTCTGACATAGTCACGAAAAATGACGAAATTGCCCCCGGCGCGATTTTTGTTTCCGATCAACCTGTCAAATTTTAGCCAATTCCAACACAGTCGCGAAAAATGACGAAACATCCCCCGACGCGATTTTAGTTTTCGATCAACCAGTCAAATTTTAGCCCATTCCGAAATCGTCGCGAAAAATGACGAAATTGCCACCGACGCAGTTTTAGTTTCCGATCAACCAGTCAAATTTTAGCCCATTCCGACACAGTCCAGAAAAATGACGAAATTGCCCCCGGCGTAGTTTTTGTTTCCGATCAACCTGTCAAATTTGAGCCCATTCAGACACAGTCGCGAAAAATGACGAAAATGACCCCGCGCGCGATTTTTGTTTCCGATCAACCTGTCAAATTTTAGCCCATTCCGACACAGTTGCGAAAAATGACGAAATTGACCCCCGGGCGATTCTTGTTTCCGATCAACCTGTCAAATTTAATCCATTCCGACACAGTCGCGAAAAATGGCGAAATCCACCCGTGGCGATTTATGTTCCCGATCAACCTGTCAAATTTGAGCCCATTCCGACACAGTCGCGAAAAATGACGAAATTGACGCCGGCGCGATTTTTGTTTCCGACCAACCTGTCAAATTTTAGCCCATTCGACACAGTCGCGAAAAATGACGAAATTGCCCACGGCGCGGTTTTTGATTCCGATCAACCTTTCAAATTATAGCCAATTCTGACACACTTGCGAAAAATGACGAAATTCACCCGGCACGATTTTTGTTCCCGATCAACCTGTCAAGTTTGAGCCCATTCCGACACAGTCGCGAAAAATGACGAACTTGCCCCCGACGAGATTTTTGTTTCCTAACAACCTGTCAAATTTTAACCCATTCCGGTACAATCGCGAAAAATCAGGAAATTGCCCCCGGCGCGATTTTTGTTTCTGATCAACCCGTCAAATTTTAGCCAATTCCGACACAGTTGCGAAAAACGACGAAAATCACACGGCACGATTTTTGTTCCCGATCAACCTGTCAAATTTGAACCCATTCCGACACAGTCGCGAAAAATGACGAAATTGTCCCCTACGGAATTTTTGTTTCCAATCAATCAGTCAAATTTTAGCCCATTCCGACATCGTCGCGAAAAATGACGAAATCCACCCGTCACGATTTTTGTTCCCGATCAACCTGTCAAATTTTAGCCAATTTCGACACAGTCGCGAAAAATGACGAAATTGCCCCCGCCGCGATTTTTCTTTCCGATCAACCATTCAAATTTTAGCCAACTCCGACACAACTGCGAAAAATGACGATATTCACCCGCCACGATTTTTGATCCCGATCAACCAGGCAAATTTTAGCCGATTCCGACACAGTCCATAAAAATGAAGAAATTGCCCTCGGCGCGATTTTTGTTTCCGATCAACCTGTCAAACTTTAGCCCATTCCGACACAGTCGCGAAAAATGGCGAAATTGCCCCCGTGGCGATTTATGTTCCCGATCAACCTGTCAAATTTGAGCCCATTCCGACACAGTCGGGAAAAATGACGACCTTGCCCCCGACGAGATTTTTGTTTCCTAACAACCTGTCAAATTTTAGTCCATTCCGACACAGTCGCGAAAAATCATGAAATTGCCCACGGCGCGGTACTTTTTTCCGATCAACCTTTCAAATTTTAGCCAATTCTGACATAGTTGCGAAAAATGACGAAATTCACCCGGCACGATTTTTGTTCCCGATCAACCTGTCAAGTTTGAGCCCATTCCGACACAGTCGGGAAAAATGACGACCTTGCCCCCGACGAGATTTTTGTTTCCTAACAACCTGTCAAATTTTAGTCCATTCCGACACAGTCGCGAAAAATCATGAAATTGCCCACGGCGCGGTACTTTTTTCCGATCAACCTTTCAAATTATAGCCAATTCTGACACAGTTGCGAAAAATGACGAAATTCCCCCGGCACGATTTTTGTTCCCGATCAACCTGTCAAATTTGAGCCCATTCCGATACAGTCGCGAAAAACGACGAAAACGACCCCGACGCGATTTTTGTTTCCGATCAACCTGTCAAATATTAGCCCATTCCGACACAGTCCCGAAAAATGACGAAATGGCCCCCGGCGC
>NW_019228320.1:0-4008 GCF_002742605.1 Olea europaea var. sylvestris
TTTAGCAAATTCCTAGTCTAATTGGATTGGAATTGATCTAATGAAAAGTGGTTTTTGATTTCATGATAACTTCGGGCTTGCTCATTTTTTGGTGATTTTCTAGTCTAATTCGATTGGAATCAAGCCAATGAAAAGTGATTTTGGATTTCATGATAACATCGGGTTTGAACATTTTCGGCAAATTGCGAGTCTAATTCAATTGGAATCCAGCCAATGAAAAAGTGTTTTGATTTCATGATAACTTCGGGTATGTTTTTTTTGGCGAATTGCTTGTCTAATTCGATTAGAATTGAGCCAATGAAAAGTGGCTTTCGATTTCATGATAACATCGGGATTATTGCAAATTACTAGTCCAATTCGATTGGAATCGAGCCAATGAAAAGTGGTTTTGATTTCATGATAACTTCGAGTTTGTTCGTTTTTGGCAAATTGCTAGTCTAATTCGATTGGAATCGATCCAATGAAAAGTGGTTTTTGATTTCATGTTAACTTCGGGTTTGTTCGTCTTTGGAAAATTGCTAGTCTAATTCGATTGAAATCAAGCCAATGAAAAGTGGTTTTTGATTTCATGATAACTTCGGGTTTGTTCGTTTTCGAATATTGCTAGTCTAATTCGATTGGAATCGAGCCAATGAAAAGTGGTTTTGATTTCATGATAACTTCGAGTTTGTTCTTTTTGGCTAATTACTAGTCTAATTCGATTGGAATTGAGCCAATGAAAAGTTGTTTTTGATTTCAAGATAACTTCGGGTCTGATCATTTTCTGCTAATTGCAATTCTAATTTGATTGGAATTGAGCTAATGAAAAGTGGTTTTGATTTCATGATAACTTCGGGTTTGTTCATTTTGGCGAATTGCTAGTCTAAATCGATTGGAATCGAGCCAATGAGAAGTGGCTTTCGATTTCATGATAACTGTGGCTTTGTTCGTTTTTTGAAAAATGCTAGTCTAATTCGATTGGAATCGAGCAGATGAAAAGTAGTTTTTGATTTCATGATAACATCGGGTTTGTTCGTCTTTTGCAAATTGCTAGTCTAATTCGATTTAAATAAGGCCAATGAAAAGTGGATTTTGATTTCATGATAACTTCGGGTTTGTTAGTTTTTGGCAAATTGCTAGTCTAATTCGATTGGAATCGATCTAATGAAAAGTGGTTTTTGATTTCATGATAACTTCGGGCCTACTCGTTTTTGGCTATTTGCTAGTCTAATTCGATTGGAATCGAGCCAATGAAAAGTGGTTTTTGATTTCATGATAACATCGGGTTTGATCGTTTACGGCAAATTGCGAATCTAATTCAATTGGAACCGAGCCAATGAAAAATGGTTTCGATTTCAGGAATAACTACGGGTTTGTTCTTTTTGGCGAATTGCTTGTCTAATTCGATTAGAATTGAGCCAATGAAAAGTGGATTACGATTTCATGATAACATCGGGATTATTTGTCTTTGGCAAATTACTAGTCCAATTTGAATGGAATTGAGCCAATGAAAAGTGGTTTTGATTTCATGATAACTTCGGGTTTGTTCGTTTTTGGCAAATTGCTAGTCTAATTCGATTGGAACCGATCCAATGAAAAGTGGTTTTTGATTTCATGTTAACTTTGGGTTTGTTCGTCTTTAGCAAATTGCTAGTCTGATTCGATTGAAATTGAGCCAATGAAAAGTGGTTTTTGATTTCATGATAAGATCGGGTTTGTTCGTTTTCGAAAATTGCTAGTCTAATTCGATTGGAATCGAGCCAATGAAAAGTGGTTTTGATTTCATGATAACTTTAAGTTTGTTCTTTTTGGCAAATTGCTAGTCTAATTCGATTTGAATCGAGCCAATGAAAAGTTGTTTTTGATTTCAAGATAATTTTGGGTTTGATCATTTTCTGCTAATTGCTAGTCTAATTCGATTGGAATTGAGCTAATGAAAAGTGGTTTCGATTTCATGATAACTTCGGGTTTGTTCTTCTTGGCGAATTGCTTGTCTAAATCGGTTGGAAAAGAGCTAATGAGAAGTGGCTTTCGATTTCATGATAACTGTGGCTTTGTTCGTTTTTTGAGAAATGCTAGTCTAATTCGATTGGAATCGAGCAGATGAAAAGTAGTTTTTGATTTCATGATAACATCGGGTTTGTTCGTCTTTTGCAAATTGCTAGTCTAATTCGATTGAAATAAGGCCAATGAAAAGTGGATTTTGATTTCATGATAACTTCGGGTTTGTTAGTTTTTGGCAAATTGCTAGTCTAATTCGATTATCGATCTACTGAAAAGTGGTTTTTGATTTCATGATAACTTCGGGCTTGCTCGTTTTTGGCTATTTACAATTCTAATTTGATTGGAAGCAAACTAGTGGTTTTTGATTTCATGATAACATCAGGTTTGATCGTTTTCGGCAAATTACGAGTCTAATTTAATTGGAATCGGGCCAATGCAAAGTGGTTTTGATTACATGATAACTTCGGGTTTGTTCGTTTTTGGCAAATTGCTAGTCTAATTCGATTGGAATCGATCCAATGAAAAGTCATTTTTGATTTCATGATAATTTCGGGTTTGATCATTTTTGACGAATTGCTAGTCTAATTCGATTGGATTCGGGCCAATGAAAAGTGGCTTTCGATTTCACGATAACTCCGGGTTTGTTCGTTTTAGGCGAGTAGCTAGTCTAATTCGATTGGAATCGAGCTAATGAGAAGTGGTTTTGATTTCATCATAAGTTCAGATTTGTTCGTTTTTGGCGAACTGCTTGTGTAATTCGATTAGAATCAAGCCATTGAAAAGGGACCTTCGATTTCATGACAACATCGGGTTTGTTCGTCGTTGGCAAATTGCTTGTCTAATTCGATTGGAATCGAGCAAATGAAAAGTGGTTTTGATTTCATGATAACTTCGGGTTTGTTGGTTTTTGGCGAATTGCTAGTCTAATTCGATTGGAATCGAGCCAATGAAAAGTGGCTTTCGATTTCATGATAACTTCAAGTTTGTTCATTTTAGGCGAGTTGCCAGTCTAATTTGATTGGAATTTAGCCAACGAAAAATGGTTTTGATTTCAAGATAACCTCGGGTTTGTTTGTTTTTGGCGAATTGCTTGTCTAATTCGATTAGAATCGAGCCAATGAAACGTGGCTTTCGATTTCATGATAACATCGGGTTTGTTCCTCTTTGGAGAGTTGCTAGTCTAATTCGATTGGAATCGACCCAATGAAAAGTGGTTTTGATTTAATGATAATTTCGGGTTTGTTAATTTTTGGCGAATTACTAGCCTAATTCGATTGGAATCGAGCCAATGAAAAGTGGCTTTTGATTTCATGGTAACGACGAGTTTGTTCGTTTTAGGCGAGTTGCTAGTCTAATTCGATTGGAATCGAGCCAATGAAAAGTGGTTTTGATTTCTTGATAACCTCGGGTTTGTTCTTTTTTGGTGAATTGCTAGTCTAATTCGATTGGAATCAAGCTAATGAATAGAGGCTTTCGATTTCATGATAACTTCGAGTTCGTTCGTTTTTGGCGAGTTGCTAGTCTAATTCCATTGGAATCGAGCCAATGAAAAGTGGCTTTTGATTTCATGATAACTTCGGGGTTGATCATTTTCGGCTAATTGCTAGACAAATTCAATCGGAATTGAGTTAATGAAAAGTGGTTTTGATTTCATGGTAACTTCGGGTTTGTTCGTTTTTGGCCAATTGCTAGTCTAATTCGATTGGAATCGAGCCGATGAAAAGTTGCTTTCGATTTCATGATAAGGTCGGGTTTGTTCGTTTTATTGAGAAATGCTAGTCTAATTCGATTGGAATCGAGCAAATGAAAAGTGGTTTTCGTTTTCATGATAACTTCAGGTTTGCTCGTTTTAGGCGAGTTGCTAGTCTAATTCGATTGGAATCGAGCCGATGAAAAGTGGTTTTGATTTCAAGATAACTTCGAGTTTGTTCGTTTTTGGCGAAATTGCTAGTCTAATTCAATTGGAATCGAGCTAATGAAAAGAGGCTTTTGATTTCATGATAACTTTGAGTAATTCGATTGGAA
>NW_019228321.1:0-4008 GCF_002742605.1 Olea europaea var. sylvestris
CAAATATGCAAGTTCTCACTCTTTCGAAAAATGGCCGAAAACCCTCATACGTCACGACGAAGTTGTGAGTTCAATCCAAAACGATCGTTACATTTCAAAAAGGTACTTATGGTCCCAAAAAGGATACCGGGTGCAAAAGTTGCGCTCAATTCTTCGTACGTCGACAATCCGAGCGTTCCAAATATGCAACTGCTCATTCTTTGAAAAATGGCCGAAATCCCTCGTACGTCACGATGAAGTTGTGAGTTCAATCCAAATCGGTCGCTACATTTCCAAAAAGTACTTATGGTCCCAAAACGGACACCGTGTGCAAAAGTTACGCTCAATTCTTCTTACGCCGACTCTCCAAGCGTTCCAAATATGCAAGTGCTCGTTCTTTCGAAAAATGGCCGAAAACCCTCATACGTCACGACGAAGTTGTGAGTTCAATCCAAAACGTTCGCTACATTTCCAAAAAGGACTTACGGGCCCAAAACGGACACCGGGTGCAAAAGTTACGCACAATTCTTCGTACGCCGGCAATCCAAGCGTTCCAAATATGCAAGTGCTCAGTCTTTCGAAAAATGGCCAAAACCCCTCATACGTCACGACGAAGTTGGGAGTTCAAT
This sequence comes from Olea europaea var. sylvestris, assembly GCF_002742605.1. Classification (NCBI taxonomy): domain Eukaryota; kingdom Viridiplantae; phylum Streptophyta; class Magnoliopsida; order Lamiales; family Oleaceae; genus Olea; species Olea europaea. Next base: position 609 of record NW_019228321.1, read on the forward strand.
CCAAAACGGTCGCTACATTTCAAAAAGGTACTTATGGTCCCAAAAAGCATACCGGGTGCAAAAGTTGCGCTCAATTCTTCGTGCGTCGACAATCTGAGCGTTCCAAATATGCAACTGCTCATTCTTTCGAAAAATGGCCAAAATCCCTCGTATGTCACGACGTAGTTGTGAGTTCAATCGAAATCGGTCGCTACATTTCCAAAAAGTACTTATGGTCCCAAAACGGACACCGTGTGCAAAAGTTACGCACAATTCTTCGTACGCCGGCAATCCAAGCGTTCCAAATATGCAAGTGCTCAGTCTTTCGAAAAATGGCCAAAACCCCTCATACGTCACGACGAAGTTGGGAGTTCAATCCAAAACGGTCGCTACATTTCAAAAAGGTACTTATGGTCCCAAAAAGCATACCGGGTGCAAAAGTTGCGCTCAATTCTTCGTACGTCGACAATCCGAGCGTTCCAAATATGCAACTGCTCATTCTTTGAAAAATGGCCGAAATCCCTCGTACGCCACGACGAAGTTGTGAGTTCAATCCAAATCGGTCGCTACATTTCCAAAAAGTACTTATGGTCCCAAAACGGACACCGTGTGCAAAAGTTACGCTCAATTCTTCGTACGCCGGCAATCCAAGCGTTCCAAATATGCAAGTGCTCACTCTCTCGAAAAACGGCCGAAATCCCTCATACGTCACGACGAAGTTGTGAGTTCAATCCAAATTGGTCGCTACATTTCCAAAAAGTACTTATGGTCCCAAAACAGACACCGTGTGCAAAAGTTACGCTCAATTCTTCGTACGCCGGCAGTCCAAGCGTTCCAAATATGCAAGTGCTCACTGTTTCGAAAAATGGCTGAAAACCCTCATACGTTACGACGAAGTTGTGAGTTCAATCCAAAATGGTCGCTACATTTCAAAAAGGTACTTATGGTCCCAAAAAGGATACCGGGTGCAAAAGTTGCGCTCAATTCTTCGTACGTCGACAATCCGAGCGTTCCAAATATGCAACTGCTCATTCTTTCGAAAAATGGTCGAACTCCCTCGTATGTCACGACGTAGTTGTGAGTTCAATCCAAATCGGTCGCTACATTTCCAAAAAGTACTTATGGTCCCAAAACGGACACCTTGTGCAAAAGTTACGCTAAACTCTTTGTACGCTGGCAATCCAAGCGTTCCAAATATGCAAGTGGTCGCTCTTTCAAAAAATGGCCGAAATCCCTCGTACGTCACGACGAAGTTGTGAGTTCAATCCAAAACGGTCGCTACATTTCCAAAAAGGACTTACGGGCCCAAAACGGACACCGGGTGCAAAAGTTACGCACAATTCATCGTACGCCGGCAATCCAAGCGTTCCAAATATGCAAGTGCTCAGTCTTTCGAAAAATGGCCGAAACCCCTCATACGTCACGACGAAGTTGGGAGTTCAATCCAAAACGGTCGCTACATTTCAAAAAGGTACTTATGGTCCCAACAAGGATACCGGGTGCAAAAGTTGCGCTCAATTCTTCGTACGTCGACAATCTGAGCGTTCCAAAAATGCAACTGCTCATTCTTTCGAAAAATGGCCGAAATCCCTCGTATGTCACGACGTAGTTGTGAGTTCAATCCAAATCGATCGCTACATTTCCAAAAAGTACTTATGGTCCCAAAACGGACACCGTGTGTAAAAGTTACGGTCAACTCTTTGAACGCTGGCAATCCAAGCGTTCCAAATATGCAAGAGGTCGCTCTTTCCAAAAAGGCAGAAATCCCTCGTACGTCACGACGAAGTTGTGAGTTCACTCCAAATCGGTCGCTACGTTGCGAAAAAGTACTTATGGTCCCAAAACGGACACCGTGTGCAAAAGTTACGCTCAATTCTTCGTACGCCGGCAATCCAAGCGTTCCAAATATGCAAGTGCTCAGTCTTTCGAAAAATGGCCGAAACCCGTCATACGTCACGACGAAGTCGTGAGTTCAATCCAAAAGGGTCGCTACATTTCCAAAAAGTACTTATGGGCCTAAAACGGACACCGTGTGCAAAAGTTACGCTCAATTCTTCGTACGCCGGCAATCCAAGCGTTCCAAATATGCAAGTGCTCAGTCTTTCGAAAAATGGCCGAAACCCGTCATACGTCACGACGAAGTTGGGAGTTCAATCCAAAACGGTCGCTACATTTCAAAAAGGTACTTATGGTCCCAAAAAGGATACCGGGTGCAGAAGTTGCGCTCAATTCTTCGTACGTCGACAATCTGAGCGTTCCAAATATGCAACTGCTCATTCTTTCGAAAAATGGTCGAAATCCCTCGTACGTCACGACGAAGTTGTGAGTTCAATCCAAATTGGTCGCTACATTTCGAAAAAGTACTTATGGTCCCAAAACAGACATCGTGTGCAAAAGTTACACTCAATTCTTCGTACGCCGGCAGTCCAAGCGTTCCAAATATGCAAGTGCTCACTCTTTCGAAAAATGGCCGAAAAACCTCATACGTCACGACGAAGTTGTGAGTTCAATCCAAAATGGTCGCTACATTTCAAAAAGGTACTTATGGTCCCAAAAAGGATACCGGGTGCAAAAGTTGCGCTCAATTCTTCGTACGTCGACAATCCGAGCGTTCCAAATATGCAACTGCTCATTCTTTCGAAAAACGGTCGAAATCCCTCGTATGTCACGACGTAGTTGTGAGTTCAATCCAAATCGGTCGCTACATTTCCAAAAAGTACTTATGGTCCCAAAATGGACACCGTGTGCAAAAGTTACGCTCAACTCTTTGTACGCTGGCAATCCGAGCGTTCCAAATATGCAAGTGGTTGCTCTTTCAAAAAATGCCCGAAATCCCTCGTACGTCACGACGAAGTTGTGAGTTCAATCCAAATTGGTCGCTACATTTCCAAAAAGTACTTATGGTCCCAAAACGGACACCGTGTGCAAAAGTTACGCTCAATTCTTCGTACGCCGGCAATCCAAGCGTTCCAGCTATGCAAGTGCTCACTCTTTCGAAAAATGGCCGAAATCCCTCATACGTCACGACGAAGTTGTGAGTTCAATCCAAAACGTTCGCTACATTTCCAAAAAGGACTTACGGGCCCAAAACGGACACCGGGTGCAAAAGTTACGCACAATTCTTCGTACGCTGGCAATCCAAGCGTTCCAAATATGCAAGTGCTCAGTCTTTCAAAAAATGGCCGAAACCCCTCATACGTCACGACGAAGTTGGGAGTTCAATCCAAAACGGTCGCTACATTTCCAAAAAGTACTTACGGGCCCAAAATGGACACTGGGTGCAAAGGTTTCGTTCAATTCTTCGTGCGCCGATAATCCAAGCATTCCAAATATGCAACTGCTCATTCTTTCGAAAAATGGACGAAATCCCTCGTACGTCACGACGAAGTTGTGAGTTCAATCCAAATCGGTCGCTACATTT
>NW_019228322.1:0-4006 GCF_002742605.1 Olea europaea var. sylvestris
CAAAAACCATGTTGGTTTGGTTTGGTTCATGGTTTGAATACCAAAACCGATGGTTAACCGCTCAACCCGCTACAAATTTAAACAATTTTTTTTCTTTTTGAAAAAAGAAGAAGAAGAAGAAGAAGAAGGGTAACTCACAGACAGAGTATGACTGTAGGAATCAAAATAAACATGATAACCAATCCAATCCAAATCTAATAAAATTCCACATTAATTATCAATTTCAACAGTAGTAAAACTAAAGTTTTATTAGCAACTGTAGACTATATTTACGATTCAATCATTCATATCTCCAGAATCATGCAGCATGATGATTAAGAATCATGCAACAAAATGGATATAGGACTTATAATTATTTCATGGAAACTAACTCATAATCAGACTCTCAAGCAATACATTTTCTCTTGCTTTCGTTTTCCTTTTCAGGAAGAAAAGTCAAAAGATAAGGCACCGGAAGTTGATGCTTGATGACGACGAACTTTCGCTATTCTTCTACTTTCCAGAACCTCGTCACTAGCTTTTTTGAAACTTTTTGTTTCTGATTCAAAGGTTTCATCATCATCAAGATCAGGATTATCTCAAGATAGTTGCACTCCGACAACCCTCTTTTTTGAAGGTTGAAAATTGTTTTCCTCATCCCCCATTGTAGATTAGCAAAACAAACTTGAAGGAAAATTTGCTTCCTCCACAAGTTGGAAGAAAGTGATCTCTTCAGTTAAAAACATATGACAAAAATCACAAATTAAAAGGACATTATAAATGGAATCAAATGTTGCTTCTTGACCAAACAAATGCTAGGAAAGATATTCTAGGATTTGAAACAAATACTTTTGAAGGAGACAAACTATAATGTGAAACTACACGATCCAGATAATCAATTAGCACTCGCCCACAGACATAAACAAGTGAAACTAGTCATTAAGTTTGGCAATTGTTAATTCATTACAGAAAGTATCCAAAGATCATGCGCCAAGCAAAACAAACACTCACATTTGTAAATCAAACTCAAAAATGGGGGAACAAGGAAAAAAAGAAAGGAAAAAGAAAGAAAAAAAGGAGGAAAAAAAAGAAAAAGAAAAAAGAGAGAACAATGTGTAAGAGTAACATCAATGTTTGCTTCTTCTTTATAAGTTACAATGCAATGTTATTTAAAAGTTCAAACCGAGAAACCAAACCAAATCGAACCGAACCGAAGTGGTTTGGGTTTGTTCGGTTTAAGAATTAGAGTGGGTTGGTTTTGGTTTTAATTTCACTCAAACCGACTACTTTGGTTTGGTTCTGGGTTTAGGTCAAAACCAACCCAAACCAAACCACGCCCAGGCCTAGTCGGAAAACTGACGAAATTGCCCACGGCGCGGTTTTTGTTTCCGATCAACCAGTCAAATTTTAGCCCATTCCGACACCGTCGCGAAAAATGACAAAATTGCCCCCGGCGCGATTTTTGTTTCCGATCAACCTGTCAAATTTTAACCAATTCCGACACAGTTACGAAAAATGACGAAATTCACCTGGCGCGATTTTTGTTCCCGATCAATTGTCAAATTTGCGCCCATTCCGACAAGGTAGCAAAAAATGATGAAATTGCCCCTGGCGCGATTTTTGTTTCTGATCAACCTGTCAAATTTTTGCCCATTCCGACACAGTCGCAAAAAATGATGAAATTGCCCTCGGCGCGATTTTTGTTTCCAAACAACCAGTCAAATTTTAGCCTATTTCGACATCGTTGCGAAAAATGACAAAATTGCCCCCGGCTCGATTTTTGTTTCCGATCAACCTATAAAATTTTAGTCAATTCCGACACAGTTGCGAAAAATGACGAAATTACCCCCGACGCGGTTTTTGTTCCCGATCAACCTGTCAAATTTGAGCCCATTCCGACACAGTCGCGAAAAATGACGAAATTGCCCCCGACGCGATTTTTGTTTCTAATCAACCAGTCAAATTTTAACACATTCCAACACAGTCGCGAAAAATGATTAAATTGCCCGCGGAGCGATTTTTATTTCTGATCAACCTGCCAAATTTAAGCCCACTCCGACATAGCCGAGAAAAATGACGAAATTACCCCCGGCTTGGTTTTTGTTTCCGATCATCCAGTCAAATCTTAGACCATTCTGACACAGTCACGAAAAATGATTAAATTGACCGCGGCGCGATTTTTGTTTCCGATCAACCTGTCAAATTTTAGCCAATTCCGACGCAGTCGCTAAAAATGACGAAATTAGCCAAGGCGCGGTTTTTGTTCCCAATCAACCTATCAAATTTGAGCCCATTCCGACACAGTCGCGAAAAATGACGAAATTGCCCCCGACGCGATTTTTGTTTCCGATCAACTTGGCAAATTTTAGCCCATTCCGACACAGTCGCGAAAAATGACCAAATTGCCCTTGGCTCGATTTTTTGTTCCTATCAACCAGTCAAATTTTACCCCATTTCGACACAGTCGAGAAAAATGACGAATTTGCCCCCGGCGCGATTTTTATTTCTGATCAACCTATCAAATTTCAGCCCATTCCGACACAGTCGAGAAAACTGACGAAATTACCCCCTGCGCGATTTTGTTCCCGATCAACCTGTCAAATTTGAGCCCAATCCGACTCCGTCGCGACAAATGACGAAATTGCCCCCGGCGTGATTTTTGTTTCCGATCAGCCAGTGAAATTTTAACCCATTCCGACACAATCGCGAAAAATGATTAAATTGCCCCCGGCGCGATTTTTATTTCTGATCAACCTGCCAAATTTAAGCCCACTCCGATACAGACGAGAAAAATGACGAAATAGCCCCCGGCGCGATTTTTGTTTCCGATCATCCAGTCAAATTTTAGCCCTTTCTGACACAGTCGCGAAAAATGACGAAATTGCACCCAGCGCGATTTTTCTTTTCGATCATACTGTCAAATTTGAGCCTATTTCGACACCGTCGCGAAAAATGACGAAATTGCCCTCGGCGCGATTTTTGTTTCCGATCAACCTATCAAAATTGAGCCCATTCCGACACGATCATGAAAAATGACGAAATTGCCCCCGGCACGATTTTGTTTCCGATCAACCTGTCGAATTTGAGCCCATTCCAACACCGTCGTGAAAAATGACGAAATTGCCCCCGGCACGATTTTTGTTTCCGATCAACCAGTCAAATTTAAGCCCATTCCGACACAGCCGAGAAAAATGACGAAATTGCCCACGGCGCGATTTTTATTTCCGATCAACCTGCCAAATTTCAGGCCATTTCGATACAGTTGAGAAAACTGACGAAATTGCTCCCGGCGCAATTTTTGTTTCCGATCAACCAATCAAATTTTAGCCCATTTCGACACCGTCGCAAAAAATGACGAAATTGCCCCCGGCACGATTTTTGTTTCCGATCAACCAGTCAAATTTTAGCCAATTCCGACACAGTAGCGAAAAATGACGAAATTCACCCGGCGCGATTTTTGTTCCCGATCAGCTGTAAAATTTGAGCCCATTCCGACACGGTCGCGAAAAATGAGGAAATTGCGCCCGGCGCGATTTTTGCTTTCGATCAACCTGTCAAATTTTAGCCCATTCCGACACAGTCTCGAAAAATAATGAAATTGCCTCGGCACGATTTTTGTTTCCGATCAACTAGTCAAATTTTATCCCATTTCGACATCGTCGCAAAAAATGATGAAATTGTCCCCGGAGCGATTTTTGTTTCCGATCATCTAGTTAAATTTTAGCCCATTCCGACACCGTCGCGAAAAATTACAAAATCGCCCCCGACGCGATTTTTGTTTCCGATCAACCTGTCAAATTTTAGCCAATTCCGACACAGTTGCGAAAAATGACGAAATTACCCGCGGTGCGATTTTTGTTCCCGAACAACCTGTCAAATTTTAGCCCATTCCGACACAATCGCGAAAAATGACGAAATTGCCCCCGGCGCGGTTTTTGTTTCCAATCAACCAATCAAATTTTAGCCCATTCCGACACAGTCGAGAAAAATAACGAAATTGCCCCCGACGCGATTTTTATTTCCGATC
>NW_019228323.1:0-9792 GCF_002742605.1 Olea europaea var. sylvestris
GAATTGAGCGTAACTTTTGCACACGTTGTCCGTTTTGGGCCCTTAAGTACTTTTTGGAAATGTAGCGACCATTTTGAATTGAAATCACCACTTCGTCGTGACGTATGAAGGATTTCAGCCATTTTTCGAAAGAATGAGCACTTGCATATTTGGAACGCTTGGAGAGTCGGTGTAAGAAGAATTGAGCGTAACTTTTGCACACGTTGTCCGTTTTGGGCCCATAAGTACTTTTTGGAAATACGGCGTCCGTTTTGGATTGAACTCACCACTTCGTCGTGACGTGTGATGGATTTTGGCAATTTTTCAAAAGAACGAGCACTTGCATATTTGGAATGCTTGGAGAGTCGGCGTAAGAAGAATTGTGCGTAACTTTTTCACACGTTGCCCGTTTTGGGCCCATGAGTACTTTTTGGAAATGTAGCGACCGTTTTGGATTGAACTCACCACTTCATCGTGACGTATGAGGGATTTCGAGCATTTTTCGAAAGAACGAGCACTAGCGTATTTGGAACGCTTGGAGAGTCGGCGTAAGAAGAATTGAGCGTAACTTTTGCACACGTTGTCCGTTTTGGGCCCATAAGTACTTTTTGGAAATGTCGCGTCCGTTTTGGATTGAACTCACAACTTCATCGTGACGTATGAGGGATTTTGGCCATTTTTTGAAAGAACGAGCACTTGCATATTTGGAATGCTTGGAGAGTCGGCGTAAAAAGAATTGAGCGTAACTTTTGCACACGTTGTCCGTTTTGGGCCCATAAGTACTTTTTAGAAATGTAGCGACCATTTTGAATTGAACTCACAACTTCGTCATGACGTATGAAGGATTTCAGCCATTTTTCGAAAGAATGAGCACTTGCATATTTGGAACGATTGGAGAGTCGGTGAAAGAAGAATTGAGCGTAACTTTTGCACACGTTGTCCATTTTGGGCCCATAAGTTCTTTTTGGAAATGTAGCGTCCGTTTTGGATTGAACTCACCACTTCATCGTGACGTATGAGGGATTTTGGCTATTTTTGAATGAATTAGCACTTGTGTATTTGGAACGCTTGCATTGTTGGCGTTCAAAGAATTGAGCGTAAATTTTGCACACGGTGTCCGTTTTGGGCCCATAAGTACTTTTTGGAAATGTAGCGGTCGTTTTGGATTGAACTCACAACTTCGTCGTGACGTATGAGGGATTTCGGCCATTTTTCGAAAGAACGAGCACTAGCATATTTGGAACGCTTGGAGAGTCGGCGTAAGAAGAATTGAGCGTAAATTTTGCACACATTGTCCGTTTTGGGCCCATAAGTACTTTTTGGAAATGTAGCGACCGTTTTGGATTGAACTCACTACTTCGTCGTAACGTATGTGGGATTTCAGCCAGTTTTAGAGAGAATGAGTACTTGCGTATTGGAACGCTTGGATTGTCGACGTTCGAAGAATTTAGCGTAACTTTTCCACACGGTGTCCGTTTTGGGCCCATAAGTACTTTTTCGAAATGTAGCGACCGTTTTGGATTTAACTCACGACTTCGTCGTGACGTATGAGGGATTTCGCCCAATTTTTGAAAGAATGAGCACTTGCGTATTTGGAACGCTTGGATTGTCGGCGTTCGAAGAATTAAGCGTAACTTTTGCACACGGTGTCCGTTTTTGGCCCATGAGTACTTTTTGGAAATGTAGCGACCGTTTTGGATTGAACTCCCCACTTTATCGTGACGAATTGCTAGTCTAATTCGATTGGAATCGAGCTAATGAAAGGTGGTTTTTGATTTCTTGACGACTTCGGATTTGTTCATATTTGGCAACTTGCTAGTGTAATTCGATTGGAATCGAGCTAAAGAAAAGTGGCTTTTCATTTCATGACAGCTTTGGGTTTTTTTGTTTTGACGAATTCCTAGTCCAATGCGATTGGAACCAAGCTAATGAAAAGTGGCCGTTGATTTCATGATAACTTTGGGATTGCTCATTTTTGGCGAATTGCTAGTCAATTTTGATTGAAATCAAGTGAATGAAAAGTTGTTTTTGATTTCATGATAACTTCGAGTTTTTTCATTTTTGGCAAATTGCTAGTCTAATTCGATTGGAATCGAGCCAATGAAAAGTGGTTTTTCATTTCATGATAACTTCGTGTTTGTTCATTTTTTATGGATTGCTAGCCTCAATCGACTGGAATCGTGCCAATGAAAAGTGGCTTTTGATTTCAGGGTAATTTTGAGTTTGTTCATTTTGGCGAATTGCCAGTCTAATTCGATTGGAATCGAGCAACTGAAAAGTGTTTTTGATTTCATGACAACTTATAGTTTATTTGATTTTGGCGAATTCCTAGTCTAAATCGATTGCCAATGAAAAGTGACTTTTGATTTCATGATAACTTTGGGTTTGTTCGTTTTGGTGAATTGCTAGTCTAATTCGATTGGAATCGAGCCAATAAAAAGTTGTTTTTTGATTTCACGATAACTTCGGGTTTGTTCATTTCAACGAATTCCTAGTCTAAATCGATTGGAATCGAGCCAATGGAAAGTGGTTTTTTATTTCGTGATAACTTCAGATTTGGTCGTTTTTGGCGAATTGCTAGTCTAATTCGATTGGAATGCAACGAATGAAAAGTTGTTTTCGATTTCACGATGACTTTGGGTTTGTTCATTTCTGCGAATTGCTAGTCTAATTCGATTGGAATCTAGCCAATGGAAAGTGGTTTTGCATTTCATGATAACTCCGGGTTTGTTCGTTTTTGGTGAATTGCTAGTCTAATTCGATTGGAATCGAGCCAATGAAAAGTGGCTTTTGATTACATGATAACTTCTAGTTTGTTCATTTTTGGCTAATTCCTAGTCTGAATCGATTGGAATCAAGCCAATGAAAAGTGACTTTTGATTTCATGATAACTTCGGGTTTGTTCGTTTTGGCGAATTGCTAGTCTTATTCGATTGGAATCGAACTAATGAAAAGTGGTTTTTGATTTCATGATAACTTCGGATTTGTTCATTTCGGCAAACTGCTAGTGTAATTCGATTGGAATCGAGCCAATCAAAAGTGGCTTTTCATTTCATGATAACTTCTGGTTTTTTCGTTTTGGCGAATTTCTAGTCTAATGCGATTGGAATCGAGCTAATGAAAAGTGGCTTTTGATTTCATGATAACTTCGGGATTGTTCATTTTTGGTGAATTGCTAGTCAATTTCGATTGGAATCGAGTCAATGAAAAGTGGTTTTTAATTTCATGATAACTTCGGGTTTGTCTGTTTTTGGCGAATTCCTAGTCTAAATCGATTGGAATCGAGCCAATAAAAAGTTGCTTTTGATTTCATGTTAACTTTGGGTTTGTTCGTTTTGGCGAATTGCTAATCTAATTCGATTGGAATTGAGCAAATGAAAAGTGGCTTTTGATTTCATGATAACTTTGGGTTTTTTCGTTTTGGCGAATTGCTAGTCTAATTCGATTGGAATCGAGCTAATGAATAGTGGCTTTTGATTACGTGATAACTTCTAGTTTGTTCATTTTTGTCTAATTCCTAGTCTAAATCGATTGGAATCAAGCCAATGAAAAGTGGCTTTTTATTTCATGATAACTTCGGGTTTGTTCATTTTGGCGAATTGCTAGCCTTAATCGATTGGAATCAAGCTAATGAAAAGTGGTTTTTGATTTCATGATAACTTTGGATTTGTTCATTTTTGGCGAATTGCTAGTCTAATTCGATTATAATCGAGCCAATGAAAAGTGGCTTCTCATTTCATGATAACTTCTGGTTTTTTCGTTTCGACGAATTGCTGGTCTAATACGATTGGAATTGAGCTAATGAAAAGTATAACTTTGGGATTGTTCATTTTTGGTGAATTGCTAGTCAATTTCGATTGGAATCAAGTCAATGAAAAGTGGTTTTTAATTTCCTGATAACTTCGGGTTTGTCCGTTTTTTGGCAAATTGCTAGTCTAATTCGTTTGGAATCGAGCAAATGAAAAGTGGTTTTTCATTTCATGATAACTTCGGGTTTGTTTGTTTTTTACGGATTGCTAGCCTAAATTGTTTGGAATCGAGCCAATGAAAAGTGGCTTTTGATTTCAGGATAACTTCGACTTAGTTCGTTTTGGCGAATTGCTAGTCTGATTCAATTGGAATCGAGCAAATGAAAAGTGGTTTTTGATTTCATGATAACTTCTAGTTCGTTTGATTTTGGCGATTCTTAGTCTAAATCGATTGGAATCGACCTAATAAAAAGCTGCTTCTGATTTCATGATAATTTCGGGTTTGTTCGTTTTGGCAAATTGCTAGGCTAATTCGATTGAAATTGAGCTAATGAAAAGTATTTCTTGATTTCATGATAACTTCAGACTTATTCATTTTTGGTGAATTGCCAGTCTAATTCGATTGGAATCGAGCTAATGAAAAGTTGTTTTTGATTACACGATAACTTCAGGTTTGTTCATTTCGGCGAATTGCTAGTCTAATTCGATTGGAATTGAGCCAATGAAAAGTGGCTTTCGATTACATGATAAATTTGGGTTTGTTCATTTTTTGCGAATTGCTAGTTTAATTCGATTGGAATCGAGCCAATGAAATGTGGCTTTTGATTTCATGATAACTTTGAATTTGTTCGTTTTGGAAAATCGCTAGTCTAATTCGATTGGAATCGAGCAAATGAAAACCGATTTTTGATTTCATGATAACTTCTAGATTGTTTGTTTTTGGCGAACTACTGGTCTAAATCGATTGGAATCGAGCCATTGAAAAGTGGCTTTTGATTTCATGATAACTTCAGGTTTTTTCGTTTTTGCGAGTTCCTAGTCTAATTCGATTGGAATCGAGCTAATTTCATGATAACTTCTGGTTTGTTCGTTTTGGCGAATTGCTAGTCTAATTAGATTAGAATCGAGCCAATGAAAAGAGGTTTTTCATTTCATCATAACTTTGAGTTTGTTCGTTTTTTACAAATTGCTAGCCTAAATCGATTGGAATCGAGCCAATGAAAAGTGGCTTTTGATTTCATGATAACTTCGAGTTTGTTCATTTTTGGAGAATTGCTAGTCTATTTCGATTGGAATCGAGTCAATGAAAAGTCGTTTTTGATTTCATGATAACTTCGAGTTTGTTCGCTTTTGGCAAATTGCTAGTCTAATTCGATTGGAATCGAGCTAATGAAAAGCGATTTTTCATTTCATGATAATTTCGGGTTTGTTCATTTTTTACAAATTACTAGCCTAATTCGATTGGAATCGACCCAATGAAAAGTGGATTTTGATTTCATGATATCTTCGAGTTTGTTCGTTTTGGCGAATTGCTAGTCTGGTTCGACTGGAATTGAGCAAATGAAAAGCGATTTTTTATTATGATAACTTCTTGTTTGTTTGTTTTTCGCGAATTCCTATTCTAAATCGATTGGAATTGAGCCAATAAAAAGTTGCTTTTGATTTCATGATAACTTCAGCTTTGTTCGTTTTGGCAAATTGCTAGTCTAATTCGATTGGAATCGAGCTAATGAAATGTGTATTTTGATTTCATGATAACTTCGGATTTGTTCTTTCTGGAAAATTGCTAGTCTAAATCGATTGGAATCGAGCCAATGGAAAATGGTTTTTCATTTCATAATAACTTTTGGTTTGTTCGTTTTTGGGAAATTGTTAGTCTAATTTGATTCGAATCGAGCCAATGAAAAGTGGTTTTTCATTTCATGATAACTTAGGGTTTGTTCATTTTTTACGAATTGCTAACCTAAATCGATTGGAATCGAGCCAATGAAAAGTTGCTTATGGTTTCATGATAACTATGAGTTTGGTCGTTTTGGCGAATTGCTAGTCTAATTAAATTGGAATCGAGCTAATAAAAAAGTGGCTTTTGATTTTATGATAACTTCGGGTTTGTTCATTTTTGCGAATTGCTAGTCTAATTCGATTGTAATCGAGCCAATGAAAAGTGGTTTTTAAGTTCATGATAACTTTCGATTTGTTCATTTTTTACGAATTGCTAGCCTAAATCGATTGGAATCAAGCCAATGAAAAGTGGCTTTTGATTTCATGATAACTTTGAGTTTGTTCGTTTTGGCGAATTGCTATTTTAATTCGATTGGAATCGAGCCAATGAAAAGTTGCTTTTGATTTCATGATAACTTTGGGTTTGTTCGTTTTGGCAAATTGCTAGTCTAATTCGATTGGAATAGAGCTAATGAAATGTGTATTTTGATTTCATGATAACTTCGGATTTATTCATTTCTGGTGAATTGCTAGTCTAAGTCGATTGGAATCAAGCCAATGAAAAGTTGTTTTTGATTTCACGATAACTTCGACTTTGTTCATTTCGGCAAATTGCTAGTCTAAGTCGATCGGAATCGAGCCAATGGAAAGTGATTTTTCATTTCATGATAACTTCGGGTTTGTTCGTTTTTGGCGAATTGCTAGTCTAATTCAATTGGAATCGAGCTAGTGAAAAGTGGCTTTTGATTACATGATAACTTTGGGTTTGTTCATTTTTTACGAATTGCTAGTCTAATTCGATTGGAATCGAGCTAATGAAAAGTGGCCTTTGATTTCATGATAACTTCGAGTTTGTTCATTTTGGTAAGTCGCTAGTCTAATTTGATTCGAATCAAGCCAATGAAAAGTGGTTTTTCATTTCATGATAACTTCGGGTTTGTTCATTTTTTACGAATTGCTAACCTAAATCGATTGGAATCGAGCCAATGAAAAGTTGCTTATGGTTTCATGATAACTATGAGTTTGGTCATTTTGGTGAATTGCTAGTCTAATTCAATTGGAATCGAGCTAGTGAAAAGTGGCTTTTGATTACATGATAACTTTGGGTTTGTTCATTTTTTACGAATTGCTAGTCTAATTCGATTGGAATCGAGCTAATGAAAAGTGGCCTTTGATTTCATAATAACTTCGGGTTTGTTCATTTTGGTAAGTCGCTAGTCTAATTTGATTCGAATCGAGCCAATGAAAAGTGGTTTTTCATTTCATGATAACTTCGGGTTTGTTTATTTTTTACGAATTGCTAACCTAAATCGATTGGAATCGAGCCAATGAAAAGTTGCTTATGGTTTCATGATAACTATGAGTTTGGTCGTTTTGGTGAATTGCTAGTCTAATTAAATTGGAATCGAGCTAATGAAAAGTGGCTTTTGATTTTATGATAACTTCGGGTTTGTTCGTTTTTGCGAATTCCTAGTCTAATTCGATTGTAATCGAGCCAATGAGAAGTGGTTTTTCAGTTCATGATAACTTTGGGTTGTTTCATTTTTTACGAATTGCTAGCCTAAATCGATTGGAATCGAGCCAATGAAAAGTGGCTTTTGATTTCATGATAACTTTGAGTTTGTTCGTTTTAGCGAATTGCTAGTTTGATTCGATCGGAATCAAGCAAATGAAAAGTGGTTTTTGATTTCACGATAACTTCGGGTTTGTTTTTGGCGAATTCCTAGTCTAATTCGATTGGAATCGAGCCAATGAAAAGTGACTTTTGATTTCGTGGTAACTTTGGGTTTTTTCGTCCTTACGAAATGCTCGTCTAATTCGATTGGAATTGAGCTAATGAAAAGTGGCTTTTTATTTGATGATAACTTCTGGTTTGTTCATTTTTGATGAATTGCTAGCCTAAATAGACTGGAATCGAACATATGAAAAGTGGCTTTTAATTTCATGATAACTTCGGGTTTGTTTGTTTTAGCGAATTGTTCATCTAATTCGATTGGAATTGAGCCAATGAAAAGTGGTTTTTGATTTCATGATAACTTCGGATTTGTTTGTTTTGGTGAATTGCTAGTTTAATTCGATTGGAATCGAGCGAATGAAAAGTTGTTTTTGATTTCATGATAACTTCGACTTTGTTCGTTTTTGGCGAATTGCTAGTCTAATTCGATTGGAATCGAGCCAATGAAAAGTGGCTTTTGATTTCATGATAACTTCGACTTTGTTCGTTTTTGGCGAATTGCTAGTCTAATTCGATTGGAATCGAGCCAATGAAAAGTGGCTTTTGATTTCATGATAACTTCGGGTTTTTTCATGTCTACGAAATGCTCGTCTAATTCGATTGGAATTGAGCCAATGAAAAGTGGTTTTTCATTTGATGATAACTTCGGGTTTGTTCATTTTTGACGAATTGCTAGCCTAAATAGACTGGAATCGAGCATATGAAAAGTGGCTTTTGATTTCATGATAACTTCGGTTTGTTTGTTTTAGAATTGTTCATCTAATTCGATTGGAATTGAGCCAATGAAAAGTGGTTTTACGTTTCATGATAACTTCGGGTTTGTCCGTTTTGGCAAATTGCTAATCTAATTCGATTGGAATCGAGCCAACGAAAAGTGGTTTTTCAGTTCATGATAACTTCGTGTTTGTTCATTTTGGGCAAATTGCTAGTCCAATTCGACTGGAATCGACCAAATGAAAAGTGGTTTTTCATTTCATGATAACTTCAGGTTTGTTCGTTTTGGTGAATTGCTAGTCTGATTCGATTGGAATCGAGCAAATGAAAAGCGGTTTTTGATTTCATGATAACTTCTAGTTTGTTAGTTTTTGGCGAATTCCATGTCTAAATCGATTGCAATCGAGCCAATGAAAAGTGGCTTTTGATTTCTCATGATAATTTCGGGTTTATTCGTTTTGGCGAATTGCTAGTCTAATTCGATTGGAATCCAGCTAATGAAAAGTGGTTTTTGATTTCATAATAACTTCGTATTTGTTCATTTTTGGTGAATTGCTTGTCTAATTTGATTGGGATCAAGCCAATGAAAAGTTGTTTTCGATATCACGATAACTTCGAATTTTTTCATTTCAGCGAATTGCTAGTCTAATTGGATTGGAATCGAGCCAATGAAAAGTGGTTTTTCATTTCATGATAACTTTAGGTCGGTTCGTTTTTTAAGAATTGATAGCCTAAATCGATTGGAACCGAGCCAATGAAAACTGGCTTTTAATTTCATGATAACTTCGAGTTTGTTCGTTTTGGCAAATTTTTCATTTCATGATAACTTTAGGTCGGTTCGTTTTTTAAGAATTGATAGCCGAAATCGATTGGAACCGAGCCAATGAAAACTGGCTTTTAATTTCCTGATAAATTCGAGTTTGTTCGTTTTGGCAAATTGATAGTCTGATTCGATTGGAATCGAGCAAATGAAAATCGATTTTTGATTTCATGATAACTACTAGTTTGTTTGTTTTTGGCGAACTCCTAGTCTAAATCGATTGGAATCGAGCCAATGAAAAGTGGCTTTTGATTTCATGAGAACTTCGGGTTTGTTCGTTTTGGCGAATTGCAAGTCTAATTCGATTGGAATCGAGCTAATGAAAAATGGTTTTTTATTTCATGATAACTTCGGATTTGTTCATTTTTGGCGAATTACTAGTCTAATTTGTAACGCCCCAATTTTTCATTAAACATAAACACGGGAACGTTACGAAAAAAAACTCACTTTTCTTTATTTATAAATGTGGAACTATATAAAAATAAAGTTCTTAAATAAACAAATAACTGTAACATTTAACTTTAAATAATTGAAAGCGTATCTAACCATAAACATAAACTCCTAAATAATTCAAATAATACGTTCTAAATAAAATTAAACAAATTGCTAAATTTAAAACAGCAAACTTATTTCTTTTTCTCTATTCTTCATTCACTTGGCAGCCCGCATCACCAATTCACCACTGTTCCAATCGACCCGAACTAACCTGTAAAATTAATGTAAGAGTGAGTATTTAAAATACCCAGTAAGATACGTGCAATTTCCATACACCATTACATAACAAATAAATTATACACTTCATACCGCTCTTCTCTTATGGAGTATATCGGTGACCAAGCGACACACTCATCTTA